>NC_087325.1:11932500-12192500 GCF_037043105.1 Vanessa tameamea
TTGTGTAATGATTCGTAAGATTGAATTGTGGATAAAGGTTTTGTGGGCACTCCCACACGTGTTGCGCCGGCTTTACTTCGTTAAAATATGTTTTTAACAAAGACTCTTAATGATATCGGTGCCGAACTATTGTATTCTCTAAACGAATTTGACTCAACTCTATAAATTGCTATCTCGTTCTCTGTAACGTTAAAAAAACGATTTAAAATCGAAGTATGATCAAATTTTTTTAATCATTTGCTTACGTTTTTATATCATAAAATATTTCATTGTAATTAATTTATAAGTAATATAATCAAAATGTAATAATGCTCGGAAGAAATAAAAAAAAGTTTATAAATTAACTTAACTAGTTAACTTTTTTTAAATTATTTTTATGAATTTCCAGTTAATGACCGGAATGGGTACATCCGATAGCACGCCACCTATTGTACGTCGGTTCAACTGTGACGGAAAATCTAAGCTGGTAACAACGGTACCTTCGTAAGCTGACAACTTTCAGTTTCGCATAAAGTGAGAAATTACTATTATAGACATTGATAGCTTTAGAAGTGACTCGGAAATAATTAAAATGAATAGTTTAAAACATAAAATAAACGAAGGTAGAAGCACTATAAAAAACGAATAACACGGATAGTGACACCATGACTAAAAGCTATTTTGTACATATTTAATAACGCTTTTAAATATACGAACGATTCGTTAACTCTAATTTATATAAATAATGAAATATTTCTGTATATATAAAAAAAATGTATTTTTTAGGTATTTCTATTATTAAGATTTGAACACCGACTCCAAAACGTGATCAAAACAATCAGCGCCGTTTCGAAAACAAGCGACGAATCCCTTTTATCGATTCTATTGAAAAACAATCATTTCAACTACTTATCAACTGACAAATCTCGTAGTTTTCCACCCGTATTTTACTCGTAATCAATAGTTTAAAATTGACACGTGAAATCGATGAACAATTATAAGTATACAATCAACACGCGAAAAACCACATTCTACTCTTATTCCACAGGAAATTGATTATTAGTAAAAAATAATCATGAAATGGTTTCATAACCGAGGAAATAATCAAGGAAGAGCAAGTGATTTAGCGACTTAAAAAAATATTTATAAAAAATAAGACATTAGCTAACATATTGTTTTTTGTGTATCCGTAAATGCGTCAAGGAAGGATGAACCTTGTATGTCACAGTGACACAATTACGAACGAAACATAACAATTACTGCTAATGATAATATAACATAATTTCCCGCCATTTACCTCAACAGCTATGTTCACAGAGCGTGGGCTGAGCGTCTAGCAACAAGCTAATTATAATTATGAACTAACAAAAAATAAAAATCTTGTTTATAGTACGCGTGCAAATTACTTGACGGTGAGTGGTCACCTCTATACGACAGCGCACCGTCTAAGCCAGGGTACTCAGCATATAAAAACAAATAAAAATAATATTCGTGTAAATTTAATGTCAATATATATATATTAATGAATCCGAGTTCAAACATAAACATATTATGGTACTTAATATATGTTTATAGTTCATCTCTTGCTCGGCGGTGAAAGAAAACATTGTGAGGAAACCTGCATGTGCCGGATGACAATGAGTACCGACCCGCATTGGTACAGCGTTGTAGAGTATGCTCCAAGAGTACGCTCCTCAAGATCTAGAGTAGATCTAGTCCAACAGTACGATGTATACAGGCTGTTACTTTTTGTAACGTCTTGATCTACTGGTTTTAAGGAGATTAGAAGGTGCGAGTGATACACTCTCGCCCCCCTCGGTAAGCACGTTAAGCTGTTGGTGCTGTCTGGTCGTGTGAGATTATCCTTTCATCGGAGTATGATGTCTTATCTGTATTTGTGCATACCGATTGACTCAAATTTTAGAATATTCGATATATGTCTGTGGATATAAAACTAATAAATAATATCTAAGTTTTTTTTTAAATCTAAGTTGTAAGTTATAAGGAGGCACGATCGGGACAGTGCGTTAGTATGCGCAACCGGACCCATGACGTCCCGTAATGACGAGAAAGGAAGCGCGAGTTTTTAGTGTGCGCTGTAAAAGTCCCCCTGAAAGCGGGGGTGTTTGTCTAAAAGTCCCTCTGTTCAGCATCAAAAAAAGCTGAGGAGTTTGTACAAGAGAGAAATGTAAAACATGAGCAACGCCTCTGTTTGTCTCGTTTAAATTAAATTTTCTTGTGACATTTCTCCTTGTCATTGTTTACTTCGAACGCTCGCGACATTTCAGTTCACTTTCATCTTTATTAACGACACACGCTCATAAATTCTTTTGTTTTGCTCTGAAAATACTTTTAATATAAAATCCTGTGACAGTTTTATACTCGTGAATTTTGCTTGTAACGCGAATAACTTATTATTAAACGGGCCATACAACGCGTTTTTATGCTTACACACCAAATTGGTCCTAATGAGAAGTTGTATAGTCCTAATTCAAATCGAACCAATCACAGTCATATAGCCTTCGAGATGAGTGCACTCAACAAAAAAGGTTTATATTGAAAATATATGTAGATAAACTAAATTAAATACCAGTTGATGGTAAGTGGTCACAAACCTTCACACAGATTCTGTCAGAAATATATACCTAAATATTACAAATTAGTGTACCCTAATCATCAATGCCCTGCCATCCAATATATATGTCCTTTGTGTTAGTAATTACCCTGGCTGACTCAACCTTCATGTGATTTATTATGTGTTTAGATTCTTGAACTAATAATCCTATAATTATGAATATTCTTTATCATTTTATCGTTTCAACATGATATGATGTTCGGTCGTTCGCTGTGTGAGAATGAGAGATCATTGTTATAAACCCTTTTTTTCATAACAGGCGAAGTAAATTTTGAATTTCTAAGTAATATCTTATTATTAAATTTTTAAACTATTATTCAAGGTATAAAAGTTATTATATAAAATAATTCTTTTCCATAGATCAGTATCAACAATAGATGGCCCAGTGGTTAGAACGCGTGCATCCTCTCGATGATCGCGGGCTCAAACCGCAATGTGATATACATATGTATATACAATTATAATCCATCTCGTGTTCGGCGGTGAAGGAAAACATCGTGAGGAAACCGGCATGTGTATAATCCAATGAAATTCTGACACATGTGTATCTACCGCATTCTCCTTAAAAGGGAGAGGAGGCCTTAGCCCAACATTTACAGGATGTTGCTGTATTAATATTTATGTTTGGATATTAACTAAAATAACAGCGCCTTTACAGCGCGCCTTTCACGGGCGATACTTCAAATTTCAAATTCATCGCCGCATGAAGTCGGGACGAGCTGAGCTAATTAATAAACATCTTTGTTTTTCGTACCTTTTGAACAAACAACAATGGAAAGTGAGATTTCTAATCGTGTATGAAAATGAATGATCGAATAAATCACAGATCTGATGAAACCGCGCTATGCTTGCGTAAGGCCGCGAGTCGCGATTTCGAAAGTTTTCAAATTTCTCAACTTTTAACCCGGAATCGATTCGATTGTTATCCTTTTACATGTCTGCGTCAAACAAACATTCACACACACACATACGCTAGTTCTAATTTTGGCGCGTCAAATGTTTCAAGTCGCCTAAATTATTCGTATACTGGTTCACGGATGGCATCATCGCTAATTGGTTATTTAGCGTTTTATATCGCAAAAGGGAATAAAAAGAATGCTATCAAAACGAACCGTAATGGCTCAATGGTTGTAACACATCATCTTAACTGTAGATTGCACGTTCTAACCAGGTAATCACAAAAACATCTAAGTTTTCAAGGTTGGTGTGGCACGCGCTCGAGTTGTGGTCAGCGCGGGCAGCCTAGCCTGCAATCTTTTGGTTTGGTGAAGTACAGGAAGACGTAACTAGCTCCTGACCTGATGCGGGTCTTAAAAGGTTTCGCCCAGCACTGGGACATTAACATATATGTTTTTCTTATTAGATAATTTTACATTACATTAGCAGCCTGTAAATTTCCCTCTGCTGGGCTAAGACCTCCTCTCCCTTTGAGGAGAAGGTTTGGAGCATATTCCACCACCCTGCTCCAATGCGGGTTGGTGGAATTCACATGTGGCAGAATTTCGTTGAAATTAGACACATGCAGGTTTCCTCACGATGTTTAATTATTAGATAATAATTTCTCATAATTAAAATATAATGCTAATTACTTACTAACTATTTAAAATACCTGATATTTAGCTTTGTGACTTTAATTTCTTCAGTAGTTACTCGCACAGCTCTTAGTGCATAGCCTCAAACTACAAACCTAGGGAACTTCAAAGAGGCAAAGAGTTCTTAACATGAAAGCCGGTTTCCGGAGGGATGCTGTATCCTGCGCGGCAGCCTTCCGTTTCCGCCACCGCCTCTTCTCTGGCTATGATACATGGCGTATTAAAAATCTTACAAAATGTAAAATTATAGTGCCTCTCCTTTAAAACTTAGATTCTTGTATTATCCTGGGATTTGTAAAGCATGTTTTTGAGAAAATAATGCATAGAAAAATACAGTCAAATAGGCCATCTGATGTTAAGTAGTCACCACCGCCCATAGATACTGCTTATTCCGAATCACAACAATACTAAGTACTGCTGTTTCGTAGTTGAATACATGACGAGGTGGTACCTTCCCAGACGGGCTTGCATAGAGCCCTGCCACTAAGTAATGCGAATTCGCCCAAGGTAGAGTGACTTCGGCAAAGTCATCGGCAGTCTCCTTATAATCGTATTATTAAATATATTTGATCTACGGCCTTAGTGTAATATCATCGCCATTTTGAAAACGCTTTTAAAATAAATTAAGGTATATTCTAGTAGATAGTTACTTATATTGATTGAAATCCAATTAAGATAATTAGTAAATTAATCTAATTTTGTTATTGATGTTTGTCCTATAATACCTAATCGCCATTGTAATGGATTGTCGATGTGCTGGGTCAGCAGATATCAGCTAGTATTCAGGTAAATACAAGTAATTTATAATCTTTTTATCTAAGTTTGTCAACGACCACGATATCTGCATTTAGTTAGTCATTATAAACAGATTCAAACTCGAATTTTAATTTCTTTATATAGATATCCAAACGTCAGATAGATACTCAATTATTTTTCTAATTTCATGTTCGTTTCTAATCTAAACAAATTTTATAAATACTACTATAAATAATACTTTAATAAAACTTCATAACATAACATAACATAATCAGCCTGTAAATTTCCCACTGCTGGGTTAAGGCCTCCTCTCCCGTTGAGGAGAAGGTATGGAGCATATTCCACCACGCTGCTCCAATGCGGGTTGGTGGAATACACATGTGGCAGAATTTCGTTGAAATTACACACATGCAGGTTTCCTCACGATGTTTTCCTTCACCGCCGAGCACGAGATGAATTATAAACACAAATTAAGCACATGAAAATTCAGTGGTGCCTGCCTGGGTTTGAACCCGAAATCATCGGTTAAGATGCACGCGTTCTAACCACTGGGCCATCTCGGCTCGTAATAAAATAAAACTTCATATGAAGCAATTTTGAACCACACGGGACATAACCTACCTTTAATGACCAAAATCTGACGGCAATCCGCTAAAACAGGAGCGAAGCCGCAGGCGACAACTAGTTTTAAATAAAACAGCCTAGACAAGATTCAATAGTAATTCAATACCTTTAGCAAACAAACGCCCCTTGAGAATCTATTGAAATGTTGAAACTTAAGTTGTAAAGTTTTAAAAGAAATACGTTTTCTGGGATTCTGTAGTATAACCGTGTACATTATCCCACAAAAGACTTACGGACTCTATGCAGCGAGTAGCATAGTTGTTTGCTTGTACTGATGTTTTCTAATATTTTCCATCGAGCGTTATATTGTATAAGAGCAACAGTCGGGACTTATTCATGTTTGAATTCATTCTTCAGTAGTTGTTAGGTTTTAGGCTTTTCAAGAGACACTTATTTTGAACATCGAATATTTTTTTGGAGCTAAAATTTTGCACAGTCTTTTGGCTCTTGAAAATATAATCATATATTATTTAATAACTAATACTCGATGTATTAAATATATTAATTTAATTTAATACATCAAGAATTATTGAATGGGTATTATCTTCCAGCTTGTAAGGATGTCCATCAAAGAGGTGCGTTAGACTTGCACTGTTTAATTCTTAACGTATATAACTGACCTGTATTATATGGATTGTTCACATGCACACACAGCTAAAACGTTGATAGGTACACATGTGTAACCACAGACACAAGGTCTCAAGGCCTAACGTCACAGTTCCCAAAGTAGTGGGCGGAATGCTTACGTAAATGTTTAAAATTTCATACGGTGTCAATATCTATGCGCACTGCCTAAATGCAAACCTGTACCAATACCATAGAAATGGTGTCAGAAATTATTTTTCTCATTTAGTTCATATTACATTTAGTGAAGGAACTTATACGAGCTAGGTACCACTGACCTAACGGCATGATTTATGTTGCCGTGTTCCGGTTTGACGCGCGAGCGAGGCGGTGTTGCCAGTGCAAGGGATTTAATATCTAGTTTTCACTGTTTGAGGAATAAAGGCCACATCGGCCAATCCATATATTTGCCTGATTTGATTTATGTAATAAAATGTGTTAAAATATATTTTTTTGTTATCTATTTTATCATAAACACACCTCGGTCTACCTAGCGGCTAATCACCTCAATCAGGCTCCGATCGCGTGGTCGTGTTGATAAGAATTAAAAAAAAAACAATGCCTGCTATCTCAAAAAACAACTTCATCCATCAACGCTTATCAGGAATCTGTGGACAGCATTCACATTGAAAAATATACTCTGTGTTCACGATGTAGAGTTCAAAATAGTTCAATGAATGTTAATTTTACATTAAGGCTCATTTACATTGTAACCGGTTGGATGCAGTTTTCACCGTTGTGTGATAAGTTTTAATGAAAGTGTATTATGTTAATAGTTTTATAAGTATTTTTATTGTTCTTAGTAATGTATATATATTATGGTAAATGATTGTAATTAGCCCGCAGTAATACAATTATAATTTGTCACGCTCGTGGTCATTTATTTCTGTAATAAAACTATCGCAAGTTCGTCACGGCGTATATTTTGTATGTAATGTACCGCAAGATTCTTATCGAATACAATATCGCGGGTTAATTTGAGTCCTATTATATTTTTATGTAATATTTATTAATACGTGAAGAGAAAATATTGTACTCGTTTTTACGAAAACTACGCGGTCGGAGGAGTTTATATGGAGAACTGACATTTTTATGAAATATGCATTAAAAAAAAATTATTAATTTAAAAAAACTACACTACACACAGACACGTTTAAACATATTTAATGTAAAACATTAATAGTTTACGTTCACACTGCCAGTGACAGCACGCATCATGTTAAAGTTAAACGTCAATGTCGTTCACTTTGACGTTTGAGTTTTTTTTTATTGTAATAATGAAAATATATTGTCCAGTTGAGTCTAACTTTTCCTATCTTTTGAATGAATGCATCTTATATTTTTGTTAGCAATGAATTACGATCGAATTGTAACCGTTTCGCGATTACTAACATAGGATAGTATTATCAAACGTGTCGAGGGAAATGACATTTAACTGAAATCGGTCTTTGATGATTTAGTACAAAATAGAATTTAATAAAATAGATAAGAAAATAATACAAAACTTTTATTGCTCGTGAGTTCTATCTGAATATCTTATACAGTTCGGTCTAAATTTCTGGTTTAGAATATTGTTTTGGAATGGCAGTCTTATTGCAAGTATATAGTTCAGACAACCTTCGACGAATGCATTTGTAAACAAAAAAAGCCGTGTCTAACAAAATTCCTATATGATACTATAAAAACTTATATTTACTTACACACACATATTTCATAAGAAAACATTTAAAAACAATTTATCCTGGATGAAATTCACTGAATTGTTATTCCACGCTTTTTAATCATATATATAGTATTTGAAATAATATAATATATTACATTACATATACGTTACCATACAACATATCTTGTTAAATGACAGTTCAAAATGAATAGTGTTAGGCAAAAATTTCTCCAGCTGCGGACAAGCATCCATCACACTGAGTGAAAAATATATGTATGTCCGGAATTGTATCCACTATCTTCGATAATAATCTACACGTTCCCTACTGGGCCGTCTCGTCATCTACATTGTAAATACGAGATTAAATTTGAATTACATTGTTGTAATATTCAATTCTAAACAAAAGCGCGCCATCACACTCGATACAAGTGCCGCAACTCGTGAGCCGCGAGCCTTAATTCTCTTGACGTGTACAGTCAGCGTGAAAAATTGTTAATAGAAGTTGACAACCGCTCATTAAGCGTATTGTATATATTATTGCTATTTAATTCAAAACACAAGATAACCTATAAATCTTTTGTACCAACAAATCTTATATAACGTCAGTATTGGACAACCTGTAGATTTATATTTCGTCGCTGACTGTACTCATTTGAAAGTCACGTCTGACACCGGGTTTCATATTACTATAAATGATAAGTAACAAACCGCAATTCGACATTAAATATAATTAATTTTGGCTAATGGCCTTGCAATGTCTTATGAAAAACTATTTGAAAATAATCACCCGCGCTATATTTTCTGTGTACCAATTGTCAGGACGGTCGAAGGGCAAATAAACTGATGCGCTGCAGCGCCATCTTGTGATAAGTTAAAACAAAGTTACAAAAAAATAACCTTCTTGATGCAAAAATAATAAACATATTTTTCAATATTCGAAGTACATTTATGTTAGATGTTCTAACATCCCATTATGCTTTTTAGGTCATATAGGACTTCTTAATGGGCCACCTGAGTTATTTCCCTTCTGTCTGTAGTAACACTGGCCAGGGGCACTGTGCCCTACAAACCGGCACCTAAAAATACAGAGTATTGCTCTGACGGTAGAATTAGTGATGAGTGGGTAGTTCAGGGGGTTTCCTGAAAAGGCTTGCACAAAGCCCTACCACCTACAATCTACTACCACTTGAAGACATTATTTCAGGAAGAGACAAAATCTTATATGTGATATATTTTTTGTTGACTGTATACTTTTTTAGATCACTTACAAATTCAAAAATATCTGTATTTGTGACATCAGCGCGATTAGCTTACAAGGTTTCCTGTTTGAAACAGAACATTAAGTACATTGATATCTAAGCAAACAATTGAAATAAGATTAAAATGTATGATACGAAAAAATCAATTAAATAAAAGATAACGATTTTGTTTGAATAAAAGATGGCGACAATTAACAATAATCACCGCGTATCCATATCCGAAGTTCAAACTGCACACATCACTACAATTAGAGCTGGCCTGAGGCCAAAACCTAAAGACAGATGTAAGTCTAAAGACGATTGCGTCAAACTCGTATGACGTGCCCTTAATGCGGGATTATTATTAAAAATGAACGTTGTCAGTTTATTTAAGGTTGATTAATTACGGAGACAGTTCGTCTCGTCTTTGTACAGAGGTTATTAATGAAGCTTTAATTTTGTAGCTGTTCATTAGTGACAGATTTCGCGTTTGACTAAATACGTTTAATTACCGATGTTGTTTGAGATTATTTAACAGTATTACTTGTTTATATTTCTGTCTAACGGATATCGATTGGTAACTGATTGCCAGTACATTTGATAAATGTATTTGCCGTGTAGTGATGGTGACATCCGATGGAGGTGAAAAAATCGCTCTGAGGATACATACTGGAGAAAGGAGCTTCTACAACGTTAATATACAATGTGAATTTGATGATACACTTTTGGCAGATTTTGAATTTTCGAACGGAATGAATGAAGCATCATTAAAATTAACATATTTCAACAAGCAGACCACCGTCGCATCTACTGTACAAACAAACTATTAGCCTAAGAGATTTGCATCATTGTCTCAACATAGACAATTTGTCTAAGGTACTTCGACTAAACACGCGTTACTTGATGACTAAGACGAGAACATCACCTTGGCCGTTACATAAGAACATGCTCTCCATTCTGTCTGTGATTATAGTAATGATATAATAGCCGTCTCAATGGTTCTTCAATTACACGCGTCCTTATCTAAACATTATAACAATATATAATTTATTCCAAGTGTTGCTTTATCGATTGCGGTATATGTTATAACACGTTTATTAAAACATACTTTGGAGAAGTATGCTTTGTAACTCACTAGCGACTCGCCCCGGTTCCGCACGAGAAAAATATGCTTTATAGCCTTCAGGAATAATGTAGTTTTCTACCAGTGAAACCATTTTTATTTCGATCATTAGTTCCAGATGTTATGCGAATATCGCCTGGATGTATGATGATGGACAGTAATTAAGGATACTAACATCATTGTTATTTAAAGTCAACTAAGAGAGTTTCTTGCCGTTTCTTCTCGCTGGAGTCTGCTTTCCGAAACGATGGTAAGGTTTAGGTAAGGTAAGGTAAATTGACGATTCAAAAAGTACTTTATTGTAAAGTTGTTTTGAATATAATATATTTTATTTTGATTTTAATTTGGATCAGCCCCACAAGTATTATTGGCTAAAGGATTATACGAGAAGTCACGGCATCAAATCCCGAGGCGGGTTACTTAATTTTTTTATTTTATAAGATAAGTTGTATAAGTAGATACGTTCCAGAGAGAGCTGAGATCTCTAGAAGATCGTGACTGATTGTCACCCCGCATTAAAAGAATAGGGGAGCAACCAGTGCGTCCGCTTGCGCCCTCATTTGTACACTGATATACCTCCAGCGCCAAGTCTTTGATATTGGTCACCGCGGATATCGCACAAAACTAAATTTCTATTATTGAATACATATTTATGTCAATTTTTTTATTTGATTCAATTCGTTTTCATTTATGTATTCAAATATATCTTAATAATTTACTGTATCCGTGAGTTTCCTTCGATAAAAAATAGGTTTGTCACTCGGCAGGACAAAATCTATCGCTGACCAAAATCGCGCCGAACCATTTCCCCGTTGAATGTAAGGAAAAAACCATAGACATTTGTATTTTCTCAATTCATCATATTACTATCGAGGATTAAAATTTAATTAAGACGTAGCCAATGTCTACGTGAGCTGAGTTGCGAATAATAGTTATTTACTGTCGTATATGTCACGAGGTTATTGAAAAAGCCTTGAGGTTTATAATCTCACAGAATTTTGTAAATTTCCAATAACGGAGTTTAGTGCAATTGTAACTTTAGAAACTAAAAAAAAAGAGCAATTACTATATTCAAATGCATAAAAAGTTAACTGACCTTGAGCAAAACTATCGTATCTTAAATGTATTTATATACTGACTTATCCGCCCCATTAGAGTCTATGTAGTATCTTTAAATTTTATTTACTTGTGTAGTATGATTAAAGACTATTCGTGGCGTATCCTGTAATAAAGTTTATTTTTATTTTATTTACTTTGATTAAAACCGTAAACGTAAATGAGAACGAATAAAGGTTAACTTTAATTATAGTTATTTAGTTTTCATTTTATAATTTCGGAAGTTTAAGAGGTAAATAACCTTCCGATTAGTCGTGAAGCTTCTCGGTATGACAACAGGCTGCGATAGATCACGATCGAAGCTTCGATTTTAAGCGCAAGCCGTTCACCTTTAGAAGTTTTAATACGAAGCTGTTATTTTAGCACCGAGTATTTTGATAAGTGATTGTACATCGTCGTCGTAATTACCTTATATTAAGTTCCGAGCCAAAATATCCTATAATACATCAAATGTATACAAAATCAAGATGACTCGTCCACCCGAACAATGATCTCGTTATTATTAAAAACACAATATGGTGTTCATATTCTTAGACGTCGAGCATGATCTGACATAATTAAAAAAACTCAATTGATCGGGCATCGATCTAAAACGAGTCTTATTACGTAAGCAATTGAAATCAATTTAAAAAATATCACTCCGATAACAGACCATTCTATTTCAGTTAATTAACGATTGCACTTAATATGGTGTGCACTTGTTCCAGAAATAAAACGAACGGAATGAATTAAAACATACTCAATTTATATAAAGCGTAAGGTTCATATTTATTTGTGTTGTTGTCAAGTGGTTAGTTAAAGAGGTCCCGAGCATCACATGTGTGATTATCACGTGATGAGTGCCTGAAGATGTGACTTCAGAAGGGTGATGAGTGCTGTCTGTGGACTGTTGTACTCTGATATATTCGGACGACATGTATTTAGCCATGTGTGAATACTACTGATAATATGGGTACATTTTTAACAATAAATTGTCAAGTGTAACGCTTCAATTTTGAATAAAGATTTTTGATTCAAATATTGTATGTTGTGTAAGTATATTCAACAATATCCGACTCGAAGGACCAATCAATGTTATGTTTAATAGTATTGCTGCTTCTTATATATAATGGTACAAATATGATTTGTAGTTAACCCAGAAGGGCTAATAAGTCTGCAAGCCTAAAAGTTCTTATACCATTTAAACAAGTAATTCCGAACTTTGATGTTATCTCTCGTGGCGCCGGATCGACTCAGATAGTTCCCAGCCTCCCTTGCCAGCTTGTTTATGCAAGCAACGGCTCAGTGATTAAGTAATACGTGCATGGGTTGCCTGTTAATATGTTTGTTTATCATCAGTAGTTTAGAGTGTGCGCGAGTTTGATCACGTCCACTGAACATGGTGGAGATTTGCTATGTGCATATATTTATTCTATCGCTGTTGGCGTATGTTATGTAAGTTAAAGCGATAAAGTTAGATTGAGATTCATTGAATCAGATATACCCCAGTGGTTAGTATACACGACCATAACCGAAGATTGTGGGTTCGAACCTGAGCAAGCAACTTAATTGTTTATCTCGGGATCAGCGGTAAAGAAAACTTTGTTCACAAACTACATATGTCAGAATTCAGTGACATTTGCATCAACACGTAGACACAGCGTGGTGAACTATACAAACTTATTATATTACAGTATTAAGCATTTCAACACTTGTAGTGTAAAATATATATGGTCTCAGCCTCTAGATATTGAGTATTAGATAAAATAAATCCTTGAAACAGACTTCGTTGCATCAAAATCCCGTTGAATATTTCATGAATAAATTTTAAAGGCATTAAATTTGTATCTTCTACTCTCGCATTGAGGTTATATATCAAGTAAAACTTAATAATATAAACTATGATCATTTTTACTGCCATGTTCTAAAAGGTGTATGTATTTTAAAACTTTTGAAGATTCATGGTATGCTCTGAATTCGTACAACATAGGAGAACAATAGTATTATTTAAAAATATGTTATAATCGTCACTTTGAAAATAAAGATAGAATTTTTTTTTTCGCATTATCTAAAACATTGAAAGCCTTACAAAATGTATTAGAATTTCTGGTTCAATTATGGAAATCGTCGTGTATCCACGACCGGTGGTTGATCAGTAAATATTGAAGTCTATTTGCGCAGGACGGAATCGAATCCGAACCCCTGAATATTTCATCATCGGTCGCAATTGTTAACGCTTAAAGTTGTCGTACACTTGACACCCTACAGTTAGCTTTTGGACTTCTACCTTTAATTATTTGATATTTTTGTATCTAGTTTTAGTTTTTAAATTAAAATAAATTAAATAAAAAGCCTTTGAAAACTTTAAGTTGTGATTATTATTAGTAATTGGAAGAATAACAAACGATTTATGAGTTTTAAATACAGTGTTAATAACATTGTTTGATATAGATACTAGATTCATTAAAATCGTTTATTAGTCTTCTTAATAACAACCGAAACAGGGACATGTGTGCGACGAGCCTTATAAACAAAGACACAAACAATGTTAAGATGTTATAGGAAAGCCATTCTTCTAAAAGGCACGTGATGTGGTCGGGACCCTTCGACAATGCCCTTTGAATCTCGTACGAAATTGATTTATCCCCTTTGCACCTTTGCACTCCGGAAAACATTTCGAAAACTTTTTGTTAAATGTTATTTGGATTGAGATTTTGTTAATGGGTTTTTTTGTATCAGATGTTCTGTCGTAATTACTCAAAGTTAATTATAATTAATATCTTTAGGTATATATTTTTTCTTTTTTCAATTGACTAATTATTGATGTATAAATAACCACAACAGCAATACAAACATTGTTACTATTATTTCTATAATATAAAGCTGCGTGTGAGTAAATATTTTTTAAATGAATTATTTATTTAAGACATTAATGTAACAATTGAACAGATTTTCGTGCTGTTCTCACCGGTATGTTAAACTCAGTTTGGACTGCTCCAAGTTATTTTAAAAATCGAATGTCGGTAAAAAAAAATATCAAGATTTTAAGAAACAGAGATGCGTAATTAAATCGCCTTTCTTGCGGACGCCACCGCACCAGTCGCGATCATCAGCTCGTTAATTAATAAATAAATTAAAATTATTATCTAATTAGCTCGTTGCTTAGTTCTGGGTAGTAGGGCTCGGTGTAAACTCTAGTATTGTTGAATTACAGTTTGAAGAGTGATTGAGTCAGTGTAATTAAAGATACAAGGTTGACGGCGCGTTGGTGATGTAAGGAATGGTTAATATTTCATACAGCTCCAATGTCTATGGGTAGTGGTGACCACACATCCGGTGGTCTATTTGCCCATCTGCCTACCTACGTCATAAATAAAATAATTCGTATGTACTTAAGACAACGATAATAATTTCGTTATTCAAGTTATCGTATCGATATTGATTTTAATTTTTGTATTTAATATGTGTATTGGTTAAAATAAGACGCGCATATACCTCATTCAAGTGGCCTCTTAAAATACTGAATTGTCATTTTACAAAATAATCAAACGTAAAGCTACAACCGTTTCAGAATTTACAATAGATTCAGCTAAGAGCCGCAAAGAAACACAGTAGGTACTTTTTTATACGAATTAGTCGCGACCGAATTAATTGCAATTAAATTATATCCTAAATAAAGTAAAAGAATCTAATTCCACGCCTTTTTATCTTGTTTAAACGTTAATCTTTTGGCAAATAATGTTTTTTTTTTTTATTTTTAGACGGATATTGTATTTTATTATTAAATATTAATTACAGTCGTAGGTAATTAATTGATAAATGACTTCGATTCTTTTTTATTTATAAACATTAAATACGTTGAAACCAAATTACATAGTAACCGGCATTCTGAGCGTTGTTTTTTAAAAAGATATTTTCGTAATTCAAAAAAGCGTCCGCCATCTTTACGTCATTTGTGATCCCCGAAAAATCCGTGGTCTTGTGCCTTTTATTATTTTGAAAATGAGAAAAGTATATATATTTGACAAGAAAGAAATAACGAGTAATTTTTTTTTCGCAAATTTCATAATAATTTCCGTCATTTCACGACTTACGCAGTGTCGGGGGAGGAAAGAAAATAGAAGCTCGTTAGAAACAATAAAATATATCTCGGGACTAATGAGCTGCTGCGCGGGGGCGGGGCGGCGGGAGGGGATCGTTGTGGGGTTTTAATAAATTCAGCGAAACAGTCCGACAGGCGATAATGACTATTGAGCAATTTCGGGTGCGTTCCACTTTGTACTATTAAGGGTTTCCATGGGATTTTTCCTTTGACGACCGATTATTCTTACTTGGGTATGTATGTGTTCGTGCGTTAGACACACACAGTAACACGTCGTTTGTGTTATAGTGTTAATGTACGACATTGTTAGTAAATATATATATTTATATACATATATGTCGCCCACGGATTCACTTGCGTTCTAGGGCTTGGTTGTTAGGTGTTAGGCTTAAGAAAGTAGCCCTTGTCCTTCCTTATGGTTCAATTTTGCTTCATACTAAATATTATAAAATTCGTTTCAGGGATTTGGTCGGGTAGGAGTAACAGACAGCAGTATCTTTCGCATCTATAATTTTAGGATAGATTAACTTTTAATCGGCGTGCATTCCTATAAGCGAGTGACGCTCGTGTTTAAATATCTTATTGTGCGTGGGACGACTAAGAGTAAAAAATAAAAACAAATAAAAAAAATACAAATCAGTTTATATTTGTTAGGTTTAATTATTAAAAAATAATTAATTTACAGTGGTGGCTCATCGCCCTATGCATGTTATGTATTCAACTGTTTAAGAATATACCTAATTACTTTTTGTTATGGTGTATCGTATTTTCATATTATTATAAGTGGCAAACGAACAGATGGTCCACCTGATGGTAAGTCGTCCCCGCGACCTGCAACATAAGGGGAGCTGCTGGCGTATTGCCGCTATCTGTTCTACTTATTGGGAACGTGTCAATGTCAGATATGTTGAATGCTGTGCAGAGGTTTCCAGTTCGATTCCCCATGCTGCTCCATTGCAAGCAATATATGCAAGTTGCCTCACGATACTGCCTTTCACAGCTGCACACAATTATAGCTATAAATGAATCACACCAGAAGTCCAATAAAATTTGAACCTAGGAAGTTTGGGATTTTCACTAAACAATTCAGAACACGAGCGTGAAATGTCAGAATATGAAGCGACATAGACTATAAAACGAATAAGATACTCGTTTCAAAAGGGCGTATCTCTGCAAGTTCATCAACATTTCACGAGTGGAAACAAGAAGTGCACCCGTACAGGCTCGCACTGCAGGGTTCAATATAAAAATATCGTCAATCGTTATCGCCGTAATAAATATTGAAAAGGCTGTAATTTTTCTGTAATTCATAATGCAATATGAGTTATTAATTCGTCCTTATACGGCGCTGCCGAGACATTATCGAGGCGTTGTTGTTTGCGAGTCATTATCGAAATATCTATGTTTCGTGACTTCGGTGTTGACTGGTCACCAATAAGGCGATATGGGAAAAAATATTCCTTGACAGTGATTTATTGTGAATTCCATTCTATTGTTGTTAAATATATGTTTTTTTCAAGTAATTTTCCTTACACGAGAATTTTATGTTTACAAAACACTTTTATCCAATTAAGTCCAAATGTTACGATAAAAACAATATGTAAGAAAAATAAGGCTTCGTTATATGGGATAAGTAATGCTCTGAAATTTGTGAGAGACATAGTTCTGTTCTGTCATACGTTCTGTCATACGTTCTGTCATACGTTCTGTCATACGTTCTGTGCATTACACAGTAGGGTGGGTTAAGTACCAACCACTCATGAAATATTCCAGGGCCAAATATTTATGTTCCGGTATGAAAGGTGAGTGAGCCAGTGTAACTGCAGGCACGAGGCACATATAATCTTAGTTGGTGGTCGGTGGCGCATAGACCATTTAGAAAATGGTTAATATTTCATTAAGCGCCAATCTACCTAATCTGTCTATGGCCGGTACTGACCACTCACTATCAGATAGCGCAATTGGCCGTCAACGCTCCTACTAAATAATAAAGCTCATACTAACATACTGCTTCAAATGCTGGTAAATTTTCGCCTGACATATGTCGCAGCCAGGTTTCCTCTGTACAGTGCCTTTCAACGGTGAGAACTTAAATAAGTATACGAAAATAGTGGTTTTTCGAATTCAATCTCGCAACAGTCGCTTAAAATTAACTCAAATATTGTAAAGTAGCAAAGTGAAATAAACCAAGAAATCATTATATTTTGTGGCGAGTAGATGTTTTTATAGATATATATATCACTTCGACTAAAATCTGATAATTCCTTTGATAATATTGAAAGTAATTACAGGGCTTTTCTTAATTTGTAGCCACAGTTGGTGAACGGGGAGGGGATCCCTTTGATTTTTTTTAGTGGGTTTTCCTTATTTCATTACGCGCTCACTAGCAATTGTAATGCAATTTTTTGACAGGATACTCAAACAACACACGTACGTACATACAATTGATGATAAACGGTAAGCCAGTATTGTTACAGGCTCCAGAGACATAACATCTTAGCCTCCAGTAAACGGCGCATTTGTATAAGAACTGGCGGTGACAACTTACCATCAGATAATACACATTAGGACGGTAGGATATTTCTATCAATTGAAAAAGCAAAGAAATATAAACAAAATAGTAAAAGTTTATTATAAGTTGAGCCGTCTGATATATTGGGACTGAATTGTCCAATTAGGGCTGGCTGTCGGTCTCGCCGGGTTCAACCCTGTAACACGACACTCATTACTGTGCCTAGGCTCACTTTTATTACACGTAACCCTAACCCCATCAAATTAGTTCAAGGAAAGTCAGACGAAACGCATATTTTGATGTGGCTTAATAGACTTCATAAAAAAAACCGACTGTGAAACGTAAGCTTTCATTATACATAAGAAAGAATATGTATTACCGACGTACATTTAGCTGCGTACTCATACGGACAAAATCTATTTCTATATTATTTTTATGCGGTTAAGTTGTATACTATTTGGATAAATTTATGAGTACATTGAAATATATATTATATAGGTACGTATACAATTATGTAAGTTCAATTCTCGTAGAGCTTAATGTGTGGACTCACTTGTCCGATTTTGTTTGAACACAGTATTTTTTTAATCGTTACCTTTGTTTCGCTGACTAAAGAGTTCGTATTGGACTAATGTTTGTTTATTTACTTTATAGTTGTTTGTAACTTTTCACTTTTGTTCTTTTTTTAAATGCTCTCTTCGAAAATATTGTAATGATAGCACCTTTTATGTGGCGACACACAACAGACTTGAAATACTAAAAATTTAAATTATATTTCTCGTGTTTTGTTAATACCAATAGTAAAATATTAGTTTGTAAATACCACGGAATCTGTGAAACGGATTCGAATTTATATTAACTTGCTTCCATTAATGTCTAACAAATTAATTGTTCCTCGAGAATGTTTGGTAGTTTTTATATTAAAACGAACAACATGCAAACTCTTGCTTTGCGCCTTTGATTTGTAATAAACATATTGAAGAATAGGTCTTTAATATGTTTATACTAGCCAAACCGACGGCTTTACCCGCGTGAAATTTATAAAACTTTTAAGGATACACCTTCACCCCCATTTTACCCTTATACAAATTCTACCCCACTTTTCACACCCTTAAGGGATGATTTTCATGATAAATACTTACCTATTGTCCTTCCCCATACTCGAACTACTTCTATACATAATTTCATCTAAATCAGTTCAACGGTTTAAGCTTGAAGAGATAACACACAGACTTACTTTCGCGTTTATAATATTAGTACGGATTTAACGAATATCTCCTTATATTTAAATACATTTAAAAGCAAGAAATCTGAACTCTTCTCAAACAACCTGTAGTTGAATAAATTAACACCAACGGCACATTTCACAGCTATCAGGAAATCCACCTGCCTGTTTCTCGGATACAATTTCTTAGTGAGTTTCTGCTGCTTCGTAATGCGTCGGTCGTCGTGAAAAATTTAATACTATGTGGATCCAGTAAGCCCGTAAGCGGCTTTTCTTGCCTGTTTTAGGGCTGGGATTGAACGAAGGCCGTAATAACGAAATTTAGAATATTATCCTAAATTCTTTCAGGAGGAAATAGAATATTTTATACAACAAATATTTTCTCTAAGAAATGATATTATGTTTGCTTCAATAATATTACGGGACGCGCCCGCGGCGACGTGCTCTTCAGATGCGGAGCTATTTTATTTGATTCTACTTAGGTTTTATTTAAAATAAAAATGGTATTATTATATTAAACTAGGATAGAGGTTGGATGTACTATTTCAGGACTGTATGGTGGATGTTATTTTGTATACAGTGGAGTAGCAGCCTGTAAATGTGTGGTACATATACTTTACTTTACTTTTCTGTATACATCGCAGGCCGAGCACGGGATGAGTCATTATTACCAATTAAACACGTGGAAATTCAGTGATACTTGTCTGGGTTCGAATCCGCAATCGTCGGTTTTTTAATGGTTTCTAACGACTGGCTCGTCTAGCTGTGATATATTATGTTGTATTTATTTTCTTATAATGATGTTGATACCGTTGATGCCGATAATGTACAGTTTCGTCCCAGCGTTCCTTGCTTCTCGGTAGAATCTACTTCCCGATCCGGTAGTAGCTTCACATTTAAATCAACACTGTAAAATGACGATTTGAAAGTGCTTTTATGAGCATACTTGAATAAAGAATATTTTGATTTTCATTTTGAAAGCGCACAAGTTCGAGCGCAAACACTTTTTTGACAGAAAACCCAAACATTTTTAGTGGCCTCAAATTATAAGTTGGAGTTGTTATAAAAATTAAGTAGAGAATTAAAAAAATAACATAAAACCAAATTAGTAAAATCATAAAACTGAGAGAATAGTTTGGTAATAGTTACTTGTTTATAAAATAAACATATAACGGGAAGGAAACGAGCTAATCATCGAATAATCTTTCAAAGAATACTGATACTAAATTACACTTAAAGGAAATCTCCGCTTACATTTTCACTGATCTTGCCATCAATGCCTCGTGACCACACAACGGCGCTGACGTTCCGCGAAACATTTCATCACGTTCCTGAAGTTAAAGGATAGACTTTGTTGAATAATTTCCTCGAATAATGAATCATTAGAAAATTATCTCTGCAGCTTATCGTATGTTTTAGTCACTAATTTTTTGAAAGAAAGATAATTTGATCGTTTGTTGAACTCGTGTTGACCACCGTCTTCACTTATAATTTATCGAGCACTTATTTATTTATCTTGGTAGCGGTACATACTCAGTCGCGGGTTCAATCTCTATAAGGAGTATGACAAATTAATTTCATATTCCCGCGCAAAGTGCTAAACTTAGGTGCTTATTTATAATCATCGAAGTAATAATGACTAATTCGGAAAAGATAATACTGAGGTCTGAGACGAATTGTCGAAAGAATCTCGGCAGTTTGTTGGCAGAAAGATATCGCAACTACATGATGTCATTAAAAGATATGATTACTTATAACTTTTAGTGAGAAAATAATTCTAACAGCTGGTAGCTAAAATTTCCATTGAATATCCCAGGTTTCTTCAAATTCGGTAAGATTGGTTTGGTGATTTAAGTGTATGTAAGTGTAAGGTAACGAATAGACACACCAAGCTACTTTCTATCCTTTCGTATTTTATTGTAACAGTTATAGTCGAGGTTCTTTAGATTAGTGTCAAGCTCAGCTGCTTATCTTTGAAGATTTGATAAAATAATAATTTACTCCTTCAAATAATCTCAGTCCAAGAAATTATCGATCATAGACGAGTGAAATCGCAGCACTTAATGGTATACGGGTAGGGTGTCCAGGCTTTAAAATGCGAGATTAATGGCCGGATTTTTACATTAAAGTAAACTAGAAAAGCTAAAAGACAGACATATTTTTTCATACCTTCAAGCCGGAAATATTATGTTTTTAACTATGCAACTTTCTTAATATTTGACAATTCTCATAAAATAATCACAAAAAATCTAGGTTAATTGTACATGATCAAAGGCGGAATATGCTATAGAGCTAGCTAGCAGAGTGTCTTTTAAGCATAAAATTTGGAATTAGATTATACGGAGAAGAACCGGAGCTGCCAACATAGCTAGCAAAATTACCAGCTAGAAGTGGCAGTGAACTGGGCACTTACGTTGAAGCAGATTCTAGAGTGGAAACAGCGGTTTGGTAAATGCAGTGCCGAGTACCCTCCAGTTGGGTGGACCAATGACCTGAAGAAGGTGGAGATCATCATGAGAGCATCATCTGAACCTACCGGTGTTACTTCTGTCGTCGGTAGGTGGTAGTCAATTTCTATCAGGTGAGCCTTTTCCTCGTCTGTCACCTACGCCATAGGAATAGAGGCTTATGTCCAGCAGTAAATGATGATTGACTGTCATCGACGATGATGGCGGACTTATCCCTTAAAGAATCTCTTCCAATCTATAAAAACTATCAAGCAAAGAAGTAATCGGGGATCGAATGCCATTTTTTGCATTTATGTGATGTGATTCAGAAACACGAATCCATTGATTAAGAAGCGCCTAACGGTGTTGCGTTATAGCAAGATAAAAAAAATAATTTTCACTGAATATTGAACCGTAAATCACAAACGCAATATATTACTAATTAAAAAAAACAACTATTAGATAACAAAACTATTCTCATAAGAAAACCTGATCCGACGCCAATAAATAACATTGAGATAAAAGTCGCTCGTAAAACAAATTACGAGAAGGAATGACAAACAGTACGACATCGTTCGTTCAATTTTGGTTCTTATCTCCAAGCTATAAGTTCTGTATTCGGAAATCAAGTGATTCCTCATCATTTAAGTACACCGAGGCATTATTGTTCCTAAAAAATATGAAGGTAAGGAATACTTAATTAGGTTTTTTTACGAAGATTTACAATTTAGCTAGTAAACAGCTCTCTCTGCAGAGTATAGAAATCATTCTAAATAAATAGAAATATCTAGTTTTTATGATACGTGTTGAGGAAATCTGGACGAATATCCTCCAACCCACCCGAGGGCGGCGCGGTGTAATAAATTCTGTGCTTTTACTGTGCTTTACTGTGCTTTAGTTTTTAAATCGTCTTAGCGCTGGACGTTCATTACTATGTGGTAGGCCTTTGTAAGTACCACACATCCATTACATATTTCACCGCCAAAACTGGTTGTACTAATTCGAAGGGTGAGTGAGCCAAAAAGAGGCACAAGGATGAAATTATCTTAGTTCCCAAGCTCGGTAGCGCATTGACGTAGATAACGGGTTATATTTCTTATATCGTTGGTGTCTATGGGCGGTGGTGACCACTTAATAAGATGGTATTTAACAGTTCTGTCAGAATATAATATGTATTTATAATACTAAAAATCGATGCCTGAAATTTTGAATTCAACTACATTTCCAGAACATCATGAAATAACAGAAGAAGATACCGCGTCTCCCTATTCGCGTATTAGTTCTCGATTCTCGAATTAGTTTTTTTATGTCTATCTTTATAAATCACCATTAAATATTTAGTATCTATCTTTTATTCTTTTTGGCTTTGCTATTGTACTTTTATTGCTTTCTCATGGTGTTTTTATATCAACATAATTTACGTCACCGGCTGCATCTTCGGATTATTCATAATTATCGCCTCCCCCCCCTGTGACAATAGTCGAACGACCATAAACCGAATATAATTGTATAATATATATTACGACTCTTTAATAAAATTTTACATTGTAAAACTGTTTTACGACGCTTGCATCGTAAAGATTGTATTCATTGTTAAATATATCAAGCGATTATGAACGTTATCTACTACGAGTTTATTAATATAATCGTTTGAAAATATTTGGATATATGATAAATTTTGTGGCATCTGTCGCTGAGCGCAAATATGTTTTGTTCGTTTGACATTGCTTTTTTAATAAGTGTAATAAAATAAGTTATACCATTTATATAATATTATTATGTGAAATCTTATCTCACTTTGTTATTGCGTGGATTTTGAGCGTGGAGGAGACCTCTATATAGTTTTTTAAGTATGATGCCATCATAATCTTCTCAGAGTCATAAAATGTTCTACCAAAATGTTATGCATTTACTGTACATTTAAAGTTTAGCGACAAATGTTCAAAGACACGTACATGTATATTAATAGCAACCCAACGTGCAGCATCCACCCAGTAACCTTTCAATTGCGGAGTAGAGGAAATAATTTAAGTGATTATAATCCATTGCACTATTTTTACTATAAATAATTAATAAAATAAGATTTACTTTTGGTATGGGCGTAATGTATTTATTGCAGTTTGCAATAGCAGACTATTATTATATAATCATTGTTCTTTTTAAATACTTGTCACCTACTTCGATATTATACTAGGCTTAGGTTACATTAAAGGTTGACTGGAGAGCTGCCATTCGCACCATAAATTTTCCTATGTTCAATTATTAATAGAAAAAATAATAACGTAAAGCGAATCGTAAATAAGTAGAAAATGTAATGTTCCGAGCTCCGAACCCCCCTCAATTAAGACATGGAAATGCAACTGGCGTCCCGCCGCGGCCGCGGGCGCTGTCTCAAAAAAGCCTCTGAATATTCTCCGTATCAACAAACATTTCGTCTTGTCTGTTAGAACATTAAATTACCCTAAGATCAAACCTTGTTACGAATATTCTCATTTCATGTTTATTCCATTATATTAGCTTTTCTAAGAAAGGAACTCGAACTATGATACTTTTAACATATATATTATATTTTATAATATGGTTAGGACCATGTATTTCAATATTTTGTCTTACTTATTTCGATCAAGCTTAAGAATACAATACCCGTATATATTTATACAAATAAAACGAATCAGTTGGTAATATTAATAACTATGACATGATTCAACAACGCACTAGAATCTGTCAGAAAATTTAAATGTCACAATAGTGAACACAGGCCTCCTCTCGTACCTAGGAGAATGCTTGGAGTTTATTCCAACAAGAGGCTCAATCATGTGGCGAAATTTCGATATGCGCGACCTTGTTTTATTCCTTTACTCTTTGTCTCCAAGATATTTTATTAATTCAATTTCTAACAGAATTCATGCAACATACATGTATAAATACACTTCAAGTATTTTAATAAAACTGTGCTTGAAATTAAAGGGGTGAAAAGGGTTTCGCCAAGACGAGGGATGCTTGAAAACTGTTCCAAGTGATTGATTATTATACTTAGTTCGAAAGAAACTATGGTATTATTTCCTTTATCTTCACAAAGTCCAAACAAACTACACGGAACCCGACGTTAGTTATACAGAATGTGTTTGTTTATCTCCTAATTAAATTCTAACTTTACTTGGTGGTTTGGCTTTGCGTGAGCCTGCCTGCGAGCTACCACTTCGTGCTATTGAGTTCCGGCTTGGACAGTGCCAGTGTAACTACAAAAAAAAGGATATACCACCTTAGTCCTTTAAAGGCCGACAACGCATCTGCAAGCCACCCCGTGCCCCGCCCCGTGTTGCAGATGTCCATGGGCGGTGGTAGTCCCTTTCCATCAGGTGAGCCGGTGAGCCTCCGGTGAAAAAAAAAATAGCCCACAGGTTGGTGGTGCATATGATATAATAAAAACTACTGGTCCGGAAGACGTGCATCCTAATCAAAGATTACTAGTTCAATTCCAGGCTCTATGGAGTTTTCACGTTTTGTATTATTCATCATCTAACAGCGGGTCAAAGTAGACGGTTACTCATGAATTACGACTTCTCGCTTGCTAATAATATATTATAGGATAGTTTCTCGTCGGTCCAGTGGTTAACTTAAGAAACGGCATACTCCGATATCCCAGCGTTGTCTGTGTCGTGTGATTGATCTGTCAAATAAACGCTATTCGAATTTTTATTACCATTTCAAAAATTCAGTACCATTAAAGATAAAAAATAAAAAGTTAACTTTACGAAACACAACCCGTACATCGGCAAACACGTCAAGTCGTAGGTTCTGCGCCTCAACTTCTCCATCGACATATATCGGTATTATGTAACATTAAAGAATTCTATATTTACGCGAAAACTTTAAGAAGTCAGTATTTTATAAATAACATTTGTCCAGAGAACTTTTTTGTAAGGTAGTAATATATTAGACTTTAAATTGACTAATATGTATTCGTAAGCAAGCAAGATGCAGATATGTTCGAACATAATGTAAGGTTTATTTTAGAATGCGTCGTATTATTAGATCGATGGCGAATAGCAGATCGATTGGTAACGCGAGCTAATGTTATTTTCTATGTAAATACAGATATTTGTAGATCACTAACAGCAATAGTTCACGCCAAGACAGCGTGGCGCGGCGTGCTGCGGCCAATGGCCAACAGATGTTTAGCGTTCCTTTAATCTAATTTAACGTTCGAATTTTGATTATCAACAAGATTTTATTTAACTTCAGGTTTTGGTGTGTTGGTCAAATCTTGGGTCAAATTTTTGAACCACAGCCCCCAATCGATAGAGCGGAAATTTTGGGCAACATTTTGGTGTGGAGCGCAGTACTATGCAGGTAATTTAATAATTAATTTATCAGTGACTGCTAAAATAACAATCTGACAATGTCTTATTACTGTTAGTCTTGTTTTCCTCTCCATGAGAACGTTTGGGAGCTTATTTCAGCATTCTACACCGATTCAGGCTCGAACAAGTATGGACCATTTTTATTCGACATTTCACTCATAATGCCTTTCTCGATCGTCAAGATGAATTTGTAAGCATAAATTGAGCATATGAAATATCAGTGTTGTTTGACCGGATTTGAACCTGTAATCTCTGGTTAAGATTAAGAGTTTTATCCTATCACTAAACCATATCAGGTCTAAAGATTTAACAATATTGTTTTCACAAAAAACTCTATTTTCAATAACAAATGATAACACATTATCTAATTTGCGAAATAACAAAAATATGTTACGAATATGGAGTAAATAAGTTATATAAACACAGTTATCGCATACAGCTGGCGCGCCGCGACCGCGCCCGCGTTATCGCGACATGCGGAAAGGATAATTTTGCGATTATTTGCCGCTCTGTGCATGTGTGTGTCGCTGGCCAGTGTTTGATTTGTACGATGATATTTGACTTACAATATATCGCTCAATAGTTAAACAAATATAAGCTTTTCAAATAAATTATACACATCGTCAAACATGAAACAAGATGCCGTAGTGGCCCAGTGAACTCGTAATATAAACCAAAGATTGCGAGTTCAAACCCGGAACAGATGATATAAATACCATTATTCGCAGTGTTATGGGTTCCAAGTTTTCGTCTCAACGAGAAATGACAACTTTTTCTCATTTAACTATGAGATCTATAGCGTCAGTATCAGAGCAACGTACAATTATAGATATCTGATAAATTTAGAAGTAATTATATAATCAGTTCACAACAAGATCTTTAAAATTTTGTTTTCTACCTTATATGATTCAAGATGCAAGATTCAAAATCGAAGATTGAATGATAATAAAAAAAGGTACCGACAGAGACAAGTGTACTTTCTATACCTTATTGAAGCAGTACCTTCTTCTTAAGAAACCTCCAATGAGACAAGTCAGTGAAATAACATATTCAAGAAACGATACGGTTTACGGAAAGTAGATTTATCTGCGCGACTTATTATTGTATATATTTGGGGAGTTTCGAAGTCGTATATCTAACACTTATATGATCTATTTTAACAGCTAGTTACTCGCAATCAAATACTGTTGATTGCCGATGGTTAAGAACGTTTCATTAAGCATAGGAACCGAACATTAATAGAATTAATAATCCCTTGTCAGCTATATAAAACATGATTTTATTATAAGAATTCAAGTCATTTACATTATCACATGGCATAGAGATACACTTGTCAGGTACAATTATTACTTAATCATTAAAATCCTACGCTAAACTTTATCGACATATAAAACTATATATTTGTTTAGAATTGAAGAGAAGTCGCGTGCGCGTGCGCAACTTATCCTTTATTATGAACTATTAATTCTCACAGCTATCGTTTTGTTTGAAAACGTGTCAATGTTTAGAGTGTTACCTAATAATACGCATACTATGAAATGTTTACCATATATTATCAAAAGCGTCCTTGAGCGCGACGAATTGACAAAAAACAGTTTATATATGTACTATCCAAGGTTGTTTAAATATTATTTACACTGGGTCAAACGATGGCGCACGTTTACATGCTATCGTAATGAACTATAGAAGTTCTAATGCTAAGGAATTAATCTTGTTGTTATATATGAATAACATTTGCTTAGGAAAAGGTTAGATGATAAATAATATCGATAATTTAATAATTAATATTTTAATAATTTTATGTGTCATATTTGGATTTAAAACGCAAATAGTGCATTTTTGTTCATACTGACTTTTTTTTTTCGTACTATGTTAGTAGTCGTCGTGTGAGTTGTTTTAACCAAAACACTAAGTTTTGTAATTCCAACAAAAAAATAATAATACTTTTGCTTAAAAGTATTTGTATTAAAAAAATACAGTCGTTCAATGTCAAATATCCTATTTAGCATAAATCGGTCGTGAAGTCCTTACACGACAACACGTGTATACACGAAAACTAAAACATATTCTACAATATCTTATGTTATAACAGTATTAAGGTCTCATGTTTTCTTGTAAAAAATGTATTGAGCGTGTTAGTTAGTGATCATTTTCGTCTGTATCAATGATTACTTCGATGCTATGTGGTTGGTTTTCTGTGCAGGGCTGTGGTGGCGAACTAGAGGTACTAGAGTGAGTGTGTACTTACGTATGTTGAATCATTGCAAGAAATTTAAACAAATAATATGTCGAAACGTATTCAAATATGATTGGCCCGATGTTTACACAGTTTCTTGCAACATGCACACGTAAATTATATAAGAAAGAGACCCTGATGATCACGAGAATTTCACTGGAGAAGATTTTGAGTAGAATTGCATAATAATAATATCCCTTTAATATTAATAGTAAAGCAATGACTTTGTTTGCTTGTTAAGCCCATGTTTTGTTTTCTTAATAAGATAACACTTCAATTGTACAAACAATAATTCTTCGTGTGTTCGTCGTGATTAGTCGTCGCCTTAGTACGTGATCGTGATGACGACAAATGTAAACGGAGCTCAACATCTGTCTGCTTGGAATCACCGATGTTTACTCGAGCGAGGAGCGCGTTATCAGCAGCTGTAACTGAATTGCGTTCAAAAATATTATAATATATTATTTAATATTGTAATAAATCATCGTTTACGAATGATAAGATACATTGCAGAAAATACGTGATTAAGTGTGTTAGGGTTTAAACTATTTAAAATAATCTTAACAAAATAATATTGTTTGATAATAAATGTATCATAAATCAAATATTTATAATTTATATTATAAATATGTATATATAAATTATACAAAAGAAAAGAATAGACGAACAATACAATCCAAACCATTATTGGTCCTCCATTTTTTTAAAGGCTGATATACACATGGCACAATTAAATACATGAAATAAAAAAAAACCTTCCACTGCCAGTGCCCTATCAAACTTGGATTTGAGGTGATATGTCTTTTATGCCCGTTTTTACACTGGCTCACTTACCCGGCAAACGGTAACTCGCTATTTGGCGATAGAATAACTAAAGCCTTGCACTTACCACCAGTAATAATGTTACCTAAAATTTATTTATGTTATATTTAATTAATAACAGGACTTTATTTGTTTCCAATCTTATGTATAAGTCACGTTACTTTATATAATACATAACAGCTACATATAGATATCACACTTCAAACTATTTAAAACCTTGTTTACACAACGCTATGTAAATTATCATATTAAACATAATATTATAATATTTACGACGACTAGTTTAAAATAGCAACTGATAAAGCAATCTGTGTTTACTGTCTGGTGTTAATCTCTTGTCATCGCACTCGAAGTTGATGGTCCGCTATCGATAAGTACGGCGGTGTCTACATTATGAGTAACTCATACCTTACGAACAGCATAATTGTAAAAATCTAATTCTCATATCTGAAAAATTGAGTTGCTTTTTGACGCTTTCGTTGCTAATCTCGGTGCCACTTGGAGGGCTTTATGCAAGCCTGGATAGGTACCACCCACTCATCAGATATTTTCCCTTCAAACAGTAATATTTAGTAATGTTGTGTTCCGGTTTCAAACATGAGCGAGTCTGTGTAATTACAGGTACAAGGGACATACATTTTAGCTCAAAATTGTCGCAATGGGAATGTCTATTATTTTTTATAGCGGTAAGGTCTATGGGCAGTGGTGACCATTTACCATCAGGTGACCCATTTGAACGTCGATTATACAAAATATTATGGCTGTCGAAACATCCTTCTTTGAGTTCGTTGAGATTCGCTGGCGCGCACGGTCAGTGGCGAAGAAAGCGAACCCATTATTTGTTTCGCAAGCAGAATGTTTTTTAACTTGATTTATTTACTTTTTATTTAGCATGACATATATTTATTACAAAGCTTTATTTGCACTCTCATCCTAAGTATTTATATGTGACAGGTGTATAAAACTAACGTCAATTTTAAGTGTGGCGATGAAGGAAGTTAAAAGAAATTGTTGCGTTGTACCTTGAAAGGATATGCCTTTTTGATTGTATTTGTTAATTTTTAATAGTAATTAAAAGTAATTTAAGTAAGAAAAATCTTTATTAATTTAAAGTTAAGAACGTCGTCTGCTATAATACCATTGATTGGTTAGGGTTGTATTTGAAATAATGTTATGTAGCTTAGTATTCATTGTCGATAAAAGGTTTTAAAGACCAGCATGACAATTTATTTTAGTCACTAGTAAAATAAATTAAAGAAATATAAATGCCTGTAATGTCTCATCACTGCGACAAAATCCTTCTTTCATTTGGGGACGAGATTTGGAGCTCCTCTTTACTTGCGCTCGTGATAGAATGATGATGCAGTTAAATGTATTGCAAATCGTCACAAAATCTACAACCGTCCGCTGTGATGACGTCACATAATCTTTAAAGTCCTATCGAACGAAACCCCATTTGTTACGAGTACAACCGACAGAGATGTCTATTCCCAGGGGAGTGCGGGGAGCGGAATGTGGCGAAAAAACAAACCCAACCGATTTCACTCATGTCAGTTTCCTTAGAAACTTTGTCTCTTTCAAATATTTCGTCCACTTGGAATTACTTCAGCCTTATTTATAGAGGGGGGGAGCTCAAAGTAAATGCAAATATTATTAATTTAATTTTGTGTTTTTTTTTGTTAAATGTACGCGTCGTACAGGCTAGTAGTCTTGGCCAAGCAACTGCTCCTAGTGTTGTTTGATGTTTACGTTGATCTGACATAGTCCAAGGTCCTGGATTGAAGAGCCAGGTCCCCAAAGGCGATGTGTCCTCAGTAGCAGTCCAAAGTTAATAAGGCACGTAAAACCATTGGTCCTGCGCCTGAACTACCGGAATTATCAGAGTTACTGTTCCATCAAATTATCAAAGTAAGGAAGTGTACGCATACCCTAGTGCTTTATAATAATGACTATTGTCGGTGCACGAAATCGTACAGAATAACATAGAGGCATATTTTATGAGAAGAAGAACATATTCATTAAAAATCAAAATAGCTGAATTCATCGATTTCAATATATTATGTTATAATGAAGAAATATATAAAAGAAACAAGTATTTATATCAAATGTATTTGTTATTCAAACAATATCTCTACTTATTTTATCTGCGCCCTTCTTGGACCCTTGGGATGTGAGGTTAGATACCGAATCACCATAATTTAGAAACTATTTGGTACTCAAACTGGTCTCGCATACGTGGGCGGAGTGACCGACTGAGGTTTTGGGACGACCTTCCATTCGACTCCACTGCTGAAGCGCCGCTACGCTATAACATAGCATTGCATTTTACTTGCTAACTTGTTCCCAGTGGAACTTGTTTGCTCGTTGTGTTTTATATTTGCATCTTATATGCCACACGTGTCAATTTCATTGTCGAAGTCGATTAATGTCAAGTAGATTTACCAAAATTAATTTTACTATAAAGTTTAACAAATTTGTACAACTTTGTTTAAGTCTATTAAAGTTAATATAATCCAAAACGAAGAATTATTATTTCCACAGAATATTAACACAAGTAGGAGCAAATGTTATGTTCAATACAAGCTATGCAGCGCTATATTCTGCTATGAACATTGAACGGTCACCCTAATTCGATTCTACTTTTTGCTTCATTTTTCAACTTTTTCTAACCCCGAGTAGTCAGCTATTTAGTTTTATTGCCGAGGTCCCTTCCAGGCCTACTTAAGTGCTTTTTATACAGTTTATGAGCTTTGTCCACAGACGATATTTTTTTTACTAATAAACTAGACTCTTGATGTTATATACCGAGTCGTTAATCCTTTTGTATCATTTCACGTTTTTTTGAGTAGAATCACAGCATTAGTTCCAAGGTATAAAATCAAACAAAATAAAATGTATTCAAGTAGACACTTAGAATTACTTGAATTATTATGAATGTCTGATATATCAACTGGGAAGCTACTAGCTTCGATAGAAATTTCGTGTTAGGGACATACACACGCCCGGGTAGGTACTACCCCCTCACCAGATATTCTATCATCAAACCAGAGTGAGCCAGCGTAACTTCAGGCACAATCGACATAATCTTAGTTTCTGAGTTTGGCGGCACTTAGCCGATATAACAAATGGTTAATGTTTCTTTAAGCGCAAATTTCTATTGGCGGTGGTGACCACTTAGTAACAGGTGTCAACTGCGCGTATCAACCAGATACTTATTATTTATTTTAAAAAAATCGAGTTCATCCCCTTTTTAACATATGTTTGCCAACCGCTGTTTTTTGGTACTTATTTTTATATCATATATCTATGCTATTCTAGTCATTGTTTGTATGTAATTTAGAGTTATCAATAAAATACATTTGGAAACATACAAAATCATATGTTTTCAATAATGACTATGGTTGAATTTCGACCAATGTGCGATCACTATATGGCAACAAACGCATACATAAAATCGATATTCGTAAGTATGGTGTACTCGTAATAAGTCATGAAATGAAGATGAAACAAAACACTAATACCAAGAATGGACAGCCGATGACTATTTTAAGAACATTACTCGTAATTGTTGAGTGAATGCAACAATGTATACCGAGAACTGCTGTCACGTTTTCGATAGAACTGCTCCGCATAGATCAGAGAACCGACACGTGAGCGTGCTCGAACAATTATACAACGTTTGAAGTTATAATTAGTGGAACATAAGCATTATGCCAATAATCTTAAGTTGTCAGTATAATTATTTTGTTATTTTACTCGTTATAGAGTCATTTAATTTCAGAGAACGTTGCTGAATTTTTTAAGTATTTCTACGACTGACCAAAATAGTAGTGTCATGTTTACAGGGTTCATGTGTGTGTGTTTCTCTATTCCGCCATAACTTTTAAATTCCTGAACAAATTTAAATGTATCTTTTATCCCTGGAATTCTTACATTATCCCTAGGGACATTAGCTATAAATTCATTCATTTTAAAGTTTATTTTTTGAATTGGATCCCAAAGTAAAAACAATGATCATTTTAATCATGTCGTAAGGAATTCATTTCTTTCGGCCGGTAAGCTGAGCTGCGTTTTCGCAGGGACGGATAAACGTCAGTTCAGATTTTAAGCCGTCCCTTGGGCTTTCGTTTTCACGGTGGTGTCGGAACTCTCTCTACTCCAGTGACGCCGTCGAATTCGTAGCCAGTCCCAACCAAGGTATTTGTTTCTATAATAAAATACCGCAGATAGTTTTAACTTTGCCAATTAATAAATTCATTGTGATAAATAGATACATAAAAAAAGGTATAAGTATAAATCAACAGAATATTACAAAGACAATAAAAAGTTTCGTGTTAGTATTTGTTGATTATCAGACAAAATTAAATAAATTTAATTTAATTGTGTTGGATTGACTCTGTAATTTAAATGTTGGAAAAGAGTAATTACTAAGTTTCATGCTGGTTCTCCTCAATCGAATCTACATTCCAAACCGGTGGTGGCTTTAAATTTTATATAATCCTGTAAAATAACTTCACGAGAGATTCGAAAGTGCTCGTAAAATACTACGGAAAGCGGGTTTTCAAAAAATTGCGATCGTCCAAAGTACAGTCGGATCACAAATCAAACGCATGGAAATTCAGTGGATTGCATTCGGAATCTTCATTTGTGTTCTAACCACTGGGCCATCTCGCTTATATGGCCGTAATCATTTTATTTTATAAAAAAATGTATTTCAATCAAAGGTAATCTTGCGATAATTTTATTCATTAAACTAATATACCAATTACATTTCGTTTCAAATCCAACCTCATTCTGTAATTACATATCATTTGTGAAAAAAAAACTCTATATAGCTGCGATTCATACTTAACTCGACTCTACGCAGTTGGAATAAAGTCGATATTTGCGTAACCAAATTGAAAATTTGTTACGTAATGATACTACCAAGTACTTCAGCATTTATTGCTTGGAAGTAAGTATGATAGCAAGTAAGGGTGAGTGAGCCAGTGTAATGACAGGCTCTAACGACGTCTTAAGTTTCACAGTTGGTATATCGACATTGATACGGTACTATGTTGTTACGTCTCTAGCTCTTGTAATTACACTGGCTCACTGAGCCTCAAACCGATACACAATAAGATAATAATCCTAATTAATTTTCTATATGTATCTCTTTCTCCTGTAAGCGATTGATAGGGACAGCAAATACATAATAATATTCAATATTATTAAAAAGTACTCGTTTATTCTCATACAGGATATATTTTAAATGTATATGTTTATTACATGTATGTATGATGAACTAAGTGCCTGAGTTTCATGCGGGTACTTCTTGTTAGAATCTACATAAAGGTGGATTAAAATGTTATCTTGTAATAGCTTTTAAGAGCCTACTTGAATAGAGTATATTTTGGATTTGGTTTTGATGAGATAATGTCTCCGTTATCGACGTATTCTTGTTCTATATGTTTGTATATGTAATGTGTACTGTTTAATTCCATGGAACAATTAAAGCAAATTAATAAAAGTCTATTTCCGTTCCGTATCACACAAACAGTATTATTGTTGCTTATGGGTGGAAAAATTGAATTTATCGTAAATTGTCCGTGTGTGTCTCAAAAGCATATTCTCCTCTAACATGAGGACTTGGAGTTTATTCAACTAACAACATTACAATTCAACTTGCAATATAGAGTTGAGTTTCATCTGAAATGAGATTTTTGTACAATGTTTGATCGGAATTGAACCCACAGCATTTGGTTAAGTTATTCGTATCACCTAGGCCATTTTGAGTATTTAAAATAACCAATGAGCCAAAATATCACGTCTTTCATAATAACTTTTATCTATTTAATAACTCTACTTCTATTGGCTATAAAATAAAACATAACCAACACAAAATCATAAATTTTCAATTGCTTGTATACTTTTTTATTGCAAAAAGTTTAAAGAGTCAAAAACACACGAACAAGAGCCTTATTTTCTCGAGAACTTATTCGAACGTAGCCCATACTTACCATTACGTTTTCATGTTAGGACTGTTCGTGAAAACTGGCTTCGAGAGATGCGATGAACGAGACAACGACACACGACGCGCATAAGTCGAAGCGAGATAAAACATTACGAGTATACTCCTGACGTACATCGGTGTGTACTTATTTGTAACAGAGAAATTTATGCCCTATTAACATCATCGTAGATTCGTTTTTGCTTGAAAATCGTGTAAGTTTGTTGAATGATGTGATACGTGGTAAGTGACTCGTAGAACCGGTTGGTTTCGGAGGCCTGCCACCAGTTCCACAGGGCCATCAAAATATAGTTTACATTCTAATGTGTATGTTATTGAGTGCGGCCTTAGAATTAGAATAATTACACGAATCGATAAATATTTCGATAGTTAATATTTGATGACTTTTATTTACAGTAAATAATAAAATATAGCTTATGAATATTAATGATTTGCAAATAAAGTAATTTAATGTATATTAAAAAAAAATTGTTTATCAAAATGGACTGGTGGAATTTGTTTCTTTGAACGCACTAGTCTACCAGTTCTGTTTGAAAAAAGATTACATCACATCATTTACTAGAAGGTATTATACGGGCAGGGCCGGATTTAGAAGTTTGGAGACTTGGAGCAACAAAGGCCTAATTATTTTCCGAAATAATTTAACTGTTTATTCAATTATGTGTTTGAAAAATTAAAACAGTAAAAAAAAATGTTGTGTCATCAAAACAGATTGCAAAATTGTTGTCATTGGTCATTGAAATTTAAATAAATTATAAAAAATCATGTCAAAAAATATGAATTGTAATTTTGCGAAACCAGTTACCGATTGATGTTTTGGGACTAAACTAACAAATATTGTGAATATGTGGAATTTAAAATAAAAACACATTTATACATTAAATATTTTTTTTACTTAATACTAAAATTATCGCAAGTGGCTTTCGGAATAGTAATTAACATCTTTACTTGTTGGTAGGGCTTTGTTCCAGTGTTTGTTCCGCAATACAATAACATTTAGTATTATTGTATACCGGATAGGAGGGTAAGTGGACCAGTGTACAGCACAATGGACATAACATCTTAGTTCCCAAGACTACTGGTGCATTGACAATGTCAGGAATAGTTAACCTACCTTGCAGTGTCAATGTCTATGAGCGGTAAAAAATACCGAATTCGATGTTAATTCGCTGTTTTTTGTAATAATAATTATTTTATTTTGCCAACCCTAGCCATTGTATTGCTACCGACTTACGCTTCTTTCCTAACCTTAGCAGGAGTTGCTACCAATACAATACACCCACACAAACACAAGACGCTGACCCACAAAAAACAAACGAAGTAACTTCGAGCTTTCTTAAAGGTAATACGAGTCAATTTCGTGTGATGTTTCTTAAGCCATTGTTTCGTTTGGAGCGGTGTTCATGTTGCTATGGAACATAGATCGCCTGAAGCGATTTTAGTTGGTTTAGTATATCGTCTATGGCAGTTCAAAGACCCCAGATGTGATCGAATGCCTAAAACGAGCACTAATGAGTTGAGATGTTGTTACGGACGATATGTGGTCGGATGTGGTCAGCTTCAGAAAGTCGGAGTCGGTTTCAAAGTGTGTTAGACAGGGGATAATGATAATAATTGCAGAGGTCATATACACAAACAGCAAAGTTATTAAAGGATATGTTTTAGATTTACGCCGATATTGTATTTACTACGGAAAGTAATTCGAGTTGTAGTCCTGGAATTACTATATTTGTATTATATTATGCATGCACTAGCTGTTCGCTCCGGCTTCACACGTGTACAGAAAGGTTGTATATACAACTTCTAGATGGAAGAACAAACATAAAAAGCAAAATCCTTGTTTTTTCCGGCTGGGAAAGTTAGAATTCTCCGCTTTCTTCTACTATATAACATATATGTAAATAAACCTTCCTCTCGAATCACTCTCTTTATTGATGGAGTTAAGAGATATATTGCCGCTATTCCAATCTACTTTAAGTACTTAACATTATTCGGATCAATACAAAAATATGTTAATACGAATATTGCAGTGTTGATGCGATCCAATCGTATCTCACTCCGTGGTACCTCGAGTTGGGTTTAAGTGAAACTGTGCATGTTTTAAGTGATCACCTAAGAATTAACTAAAAATTAGATTAAAATCAGTGGCACAAATCCTTAAGATCCTTAACATCTAAATCATTCAATACTATATCAATAACTTATATATCTCAGCTGTGAGGGAGGATGAGGTGAGGTTTAACTTTGTATATGTCCGGGAAAGCTAGTAAGTGCTAGTAATTAAAATTTTACTAAAGTAATTCATAATAATAAAATTAAAATTACGACATAATTTTACTTCATCTGAATTACACTCAATCCTTTCAAAGGTTCAAAGGTCAAAAAGGTCGCGGAAGCCCTCCCGGACTGAAGCCCTCTGAGGGCCACTCTCATCTAAGTTTGCCCCAACTTAAACTAGTTAAGTTGGGAAAGTACACTTGAGAATTAAATGCTACTGGATCGCATCGCAGAACGTTTTTCATTGTATTATCGTTATTGAAAACGGAGTTGGGCGTTAAACTAAGATTTCATGATTAATCGAATTAATTAAAAATATATCTAATTAAAATAGGTTTATAGTCATTTGGAATTGACATTTTCAAAAGATTTGGTAAAATGTAAAGCTAGTACCGCTTCAAATGTAGATCCTACCTAGTAGAAGCACCCCTACCTAGATTCTTAGACTTGGTACTCAGTGTGTTTCTATATTGGAATTCTATTTAATTTGTGAACATAAAATGTTTATTAAAACGGAAACGTGTATTGCAACAATGAATGCGTCAAAAGGAACATCTTTTTTTTTTTTTAAAGCAATTATTTCATGTCTGCACAGAATATTTCATCCGTTCCTGTTTCGAGTTCTTTATTTTTTTCGTTATTTCACTTCGCTCTGGCCAATCTAAGTTTCTTGATACTTTAAAGTATTCTAGTAGAGTAGTCCCGTCCCGGCTTGCCACGGTTGCAATTTATTAATAAAAAAAAAATAAAGAAAAAAAAAAATTTTTTTGTAGTTTTCTACTAGCGATTTTTTTGTATAGTTTTGAATGATTAGTTCCGGAGGCTTCACCCTACATACAAACAAACTAATTTTAACTCTATAATATTAGTATAGATAACGTTGCCACCCGCACCGCCGAACTGTTAGACCTCATGTGCGTATGTGTGTACAGGTTTATTCACCTTCATACCGGTACAAAGCAATACAAAGCATTACTGTTTGGTGGTAATAGATGTGGGTGGTACCTATAGCATCGAGACCTTATCACGTCTCGCCGTCAGTACAAAATAATCCTACAATGTTTCTAAAGTTTTCCCAATTTCTTTAGACAAATATTATTTACATCTTTACTACTGTTATAATTGCGAAAGTAAATATGTTTGTCCGTCTGTCTGTTGCTCTTTTACGGCCAAACCACTCAACCGAATATGATGGAATTTAGTACGAAGCCAGCTTGAACTCCAAGGAAGGTCTTAGGCACTTCTTTATGCCTAACACTTAACGAGCAGTCGCTAAAACGAGAGCAAAGTCGTAGGCTATAATTAGTAAGTAAAAAATAAGACAAGCAGATACAAATACGCGTTTAACTAACGAAGGTATCCCTACAAACCTTCATAAAGGAGTTCGAATGTACTCACATATAAATTTCTAAAAGTACCGTCTCAAGGAAACCTTACCACTTATCACTTCAAGGCATTATCAAACTAAGCCCTACGTTTACTAAGCGTGTAATCTTTAGTCGGACCACTATGCCCCGTCTCAGTCTAACCCATCGAGACAGAACGGGACAGTTGTTAGATCGGTTATAACCGGTTAAATGTTGTTTAAGTATAGGTGAATTAATGATAGTTTTTCTGTCGCCCTTTGAGTACCATTTAAGGTTAGAGGAGTACATCTCAGCTCGCCAAACAATACAAAAAACATAACGAGTTGTACTTCTAAGTTTAATTCTTTTAATAATATGTTTTGTATCGAATTAAATAGCTTTTTTGATTAGACGATATAATTATTACTATTTAAATGTTTAATTTTATAATTATATAATGTTCAACAGTTTTATGCACTTATGTACCTTGTGCAAAATAAGTAAATAAACTATATATAAATGTTTATTGAAAAATGCGGTCGACAGGAAGGCTTATTTAATATAAATATACGAAGAAAAGGCGACGGGATCGGTATCCTGAAATCATTTCCATCGCGACCGGATGGAGGCAGGAAGGCGATATTACGAAAAATAAAACAGTAAGTACGTGTAATAAATACATTACTGGTTTAAGGAGAAGAGCTTAGTTACTCGCACCGTAAACACATACAGCATCAAGTACGCGAAGACATTAAAACTGCCTTGCGGTTTCGACTACGAGATAAGACACAAATAAATGTGAATTATATATGAGCTGTTGTATGAGATCCTATAATGATATCAAATTACATGATTTTTTTTTTATAAAAACATTTAGGTAATTACACCAGTATGAGGCTTTTATCTATTATTTTTATTTAGTATTTCCTTGAAATTAGTTTTTATTAGAAGATATATTAAAATGTCGTCAAAATAATTGTTTTTTTTTATTATATTTTGTCGTTTAATAGTATAGTGTCGTTATTGTATTGTTTTGTGAATATAATCAATAACCATATATGTCCTGGCAGCCGAGAAAATTAATTTGGCCGTGTAATAACACTGGGTCACTCACCATTCAGAGCGGAACCGTATTGGATTTTACTCGCCCAGACGGACTGGCACAGAGCTTCGACAGCATATGACTTATAAGCCTTTTTATACCAATATAATTCTTGAGCATTTACAACAAGTATATGTATTATATAACTAAGCATTATATATTAATAATATCTTATCAAGTAAACTAATTTCCTTCTATCGGAGGTGTTACGCCTTAAGTAGCTGCGCCAGCGCCCGGTAGCCGGTAGAGAACCGGTCCGATGCTTGACTTCACTTTTTATTCCTGTCCTTTTCTGTTTCTTCGTGTTCCCGCAGAATTAATTGCCTCGTTTTATCGTTTATCTCGTTCAGAGTTAGGGCGGGGACACACTTGGTTAATTATTACTTCGACTGGTTTCGCTTAATTATATTACAACATATACGTACACACATATTTATTGAGTGTGAAATGTTTAGACAGCAATTAAAATATACGGTTGGACATGTTTTTGTAGGAACACTAAATTAATTATTCAACAGTTTTATAAAGAGGTACAACTTCTGACTTTAATATATTAAATAGTTTTAATATAGAACATTCAGGGCTTGATTACAATACCTCCTTACATATGATCTTAATGACCCTTCAAAGTGTATCTCTTTGACCCCTCATTATAGATATATATATACATACAGATGCCCCGTGTATACAGCACTCTGTGCTTGTAGTTTCATAAACACGCCGTCCCAAATAAAGGGGTTAAGGAAAGCGAATGATGTCAGTGATATGCCACCATCTTTATTTCATCTCAGCTTGTATTGTGCTTTTTCGTATAACCATCAATTTCAATTCAAAAGCGGATTGTTTAAATGTAACAGTAGTACAGACATACGCATTTATATATAGGCAACAGACGAATACAAATGTGTGCTAAGGTACAGAGTCGAATTAAGCAATTTATATGTTTGTCTGTGTTTGGTCATCTGTTAGACCAGCTTTCACTTAACCGATGTGTAATTACTAAGTTATTATTATAATGTCGGTGATGTCCTCCTGACCATTTACTGCCATGACGAGCACTTTACCTGGGTAGGTGCCACCATTAAACACATATCAAACCGACAAACAGCAATACCAGTGTGCCAGTGTGAATAAGGGTCCATAACAACTTAGTCCCCTTGGTTGGTGAGGTATTGGCGTTGTAAGGTATGACTGACATTTATAGTGCCAAAGTCTATGGGCAGTGACTTAACATGAAGTGGAACATCCGCCCGTCCGCCTAGCCATACTGGAAATAAACTCTAAACTGAGGTTAGATAGTATTCACGAACACAAGAGTATTTTTCGTCTCATTTTCTTCTCTCGTTCTCAATAACGTTAGCAACTTCCTAACTCCCAAGTAATTGTCTGTCGAACTACCGTTCGCCACCAAATAAAGCAATTGTTTATCAATTTCTGTAGCTGACTGTACATCGCTTGAGGCATCTTCAACCAAAATACTGCGAGTTTCATCCATTAGCATTGAAAACAAATTAAATCGCTCTTTGTAATTCTCGTTAGCTTTCCATAAACGATCTCATTGTTAGTGAACAAGTTGATTTTTTTTCTTAAAAGCTAAAGAGAATTCGTTTTCATCTTTATAAGACTGAATTTTGTTGAAAAATTTTATACCTATAATATCATATATTTTTTTATAAATGACGTAAAAATTAAAAGAGACTTCTTGTGTTTAATAGCAATCGACATAAAATAAATAAAGAAAAAAGTAATATATTGTTTATACATAGTAATGAAATTAATTTTTACTTTTAATTTGTTAATGTTAAAATAAAACATTGACAGAGACGGATGGACGGACGATGCGTAGATAAATCGCTTCCATATATATATAAATATAATATAATTTTACAGCAATCGTCGGTAATAAATCACATTTAGGGCGCGGATTCCGATATTTCAACATTTCTGTTATATTTGCTTCGTTTATTTTTGATTAATGTTAATCTGTGAATCATAATTGTTATGGACGTCTGATTTTTGTTCAAACTTATAACATTTTTAAATATTATTTTATACATAATTTAATGACTTCATGACTTGCGATTTCAATGTATTCAAAGTTTGGAATTGACTTATAGATGACTATCGCGATCTTATCGATGTATCTATTGGTATAACTATAACTACCTATAACTGATCTTCCATTTAAAGGGAGTGTATGCCTGTGTAATTATGAAAAAGGGCAGAATTTCTTAAATGTCATGATTTGCGGGCGTCGGGAATATCATATCATTACATTAACAACCTGTAAAATTCCCACTGCTGGGCTAAGGCCTCCTCTCCCTTTGAGGAGAAGGTTTAGAGCATATTCCACCACGCTGCTCCAATGCGGGTCGGTGGAATACACATGTGGCAGAATTTCGTTGAAATTAGACACATGCAGGTTTTCTCACGGTGTTTTCCTTCATCGCCGAGCATGAGATGACTTAAAATACACAAATTAAGCACATGAAAATTCAGTGGTGCTTGCCTGGTTTGAACCCGCAATCATCGGTTAAGATGCAAGCGTTCTAACCACTGAGCCATCTCGGCCCATCATATCAGCAATCTTGAATCAGAAATCAAATCAAATGTTACAGAATTAGAAATCGGTTTTTGAGAACGGCTGACGTGGCCGATCTATGAAGTTAAATAATATTAGTTACGCAGTACGAACAGAACAATACAAATAGTCGTATTTCTGTATTCAATATGATAATATATTGTTATTACGTTATCATAAAAACATTTCAGTCTGAAAAATCTCAAATGTACTATAACTAAGTAAACATCGTCTCATAAAGAAGTATTTTATTTCGAAGCACCCGGAGTGCACAGATCCGCGTCTGTACTCAGTTCTTTCATCCAGGTAATCTAGCTTTCGGGCGTTTGAATAACCTTTTCTGCCCCTTAGCAACATTAATAGACTTTTTTGTATGTTTCTCGTAAAGCGTGCGTCAGGGAAGGGCCGCGTTACACAAACCGCAAACTCTAGACAAACATATGTTATCTTTTGTTTACTCCGCGTCGGCTCGCACGTGTAGACTTCATGGAAGTTATTCATTTTCATGTTTTTAATTACACATATTAATATATTTTTTTAATGTATCATTATCATCGTGTTGATACCAACTCTATTATGTTTGACTTCAGCCAGCTGACGTGAGGTTATAGTGTATGTTGACATAAACAATGACTGCGATAGATAAATACTGGACATTAATTGTCAAATTTAGGTTTATTTATTTATTTTAGGAAGACATACGACATGAGAATGCCACTTAATATAAGTGGTAATGCTCTACCATTAACACTGGTGCTTCCACGAAAACAAAACCACCGTTCACCATTAATCCGCCATCAAACCGTGAGATCAAAGTTTAATATTACAAGTGGATCAGAAGAACCACAGAAATTCTCGCTAAAACTTTTTTTTTCGAACCAGGGATTCCTTTTAAAATATTATCTTCTAAAATATAGTTTTAAGAGTGCGTGCGTACCCACACATTGAGCTCAAACACAAGATTTAAAATCCGTACACAAGTCTACCACAGCGCAAGTATAACTCTTATAATCAAAGTATCCCTTAGTAAAAGAGAAAGTAGCTCCCTCGGCTTTTATTCATATGACCTATTTGACGTTTACCTCATGCAACTTGATTTATTACATCGAATTCAATGCCCGCGTTATTTACCAACGAAGGTAATAATGTATTCTATTGTGATACCTACTACCCCTCAGAAGCAAGTCGCTTTAACCAATTTAAAAAATGAAATCTCTTTTGATACTTATATAAAAGTTATCCTCGTGACAGCTAATTGGTGAAATCCTCCGAAATAATTGGACGCAGCGTTATCCACCCCGGGCTGTCGATTCGAGCACCTTAATAGCTTCGATTCGCGATTGGGAAAATGCTAATTTGGTCGCCAATCTGCATGCACTGTGTGATGTCGCTAGTGGCGTGCCGTCAGTAGTGAGATACGAATTAAACAACATCGTTTTTCGTCACTTTCTTCTCATAATAAGTCCGTGAACATTTAATTCATACAGACCAACAGATTGACTTGATTATTTGCATATAGTGAGATAAATATCTGCATGTTTTACATTATTAAATAAATAATCTTATGAATTCGAAACTTTGAAAATAATCGTCAAATAAGTATATTTAAAATCTCTGTCACCTAAATTATCTCTGAGAAGTCTTTGTTTTTAGAGATAGCAGTGTTCGAGGATGTAGTATTTACTTCGTATATACGGAACCAGATGCGATAAGCGTCTCGTGAGCACACAGACAAATAGACACGTCGTGTCGTCCTTCAAACACTGGCAATGGAGCCATTAATTCTGTTGAGGTTTGTTATCGAAGCCGTGATATTTTAAATTCACTACATTAAATTCTGTTTCTGTCAATTTTCATGAAATATCACTGTAGTAAAATTGTAATTTCAATGAATGCCGAAACTTTATTTAAATTACCAATAATTCTTTGACATTATTTGATAAGCCGCTCTACGTATTCATAGATTCATTAGTTCATTTCGTGAATTCGTCAAAAAGCTTGTTGTTTGGCGGCGTAGGGTATTTTGTCGTATTATATACGTACATACATAAAACATCCATATTAATTGATACTGTGGTCTCCGTTCCTTGGCACGACTCCGAGCGCCTACTGTTATAATATCGAAGTTTTATGACAATATTTTTTAAGCTAATCTTTTTTTTTAAACATATATATTTTGAAATACTTTGAACGCTTAAATATAGCAAAAATAAATGTTGATTTGATATGTTTGATTAAATTTAGTAAACAATTTTAAAAAAATCCAAACACATTTCTAGTAAAAAATACATTTATCAGATAAAATCATCTATCCCTGTCTCACAGCTGAAAAAATAACATAAGACAAAGACAGCTATTTATTAGTCTTCAATCATCAGATACTGTATGACATCTGACTCTGAAATTCGTTTGACCAGTTTTGAATTACACAAAAAGAAAACAGTTGTGGTTCCGTGGCTCGCGACCTCTGCCCCCTCTCCTGATATCTCTGTGTCAGATCATCTCGGGTCATCGCTGTCGAGTTTGACAAGAATATATGTGTGTGTGTGTGTAATAAATTATTGTGAATGTTTTATTTCTACGAATAAGCAACGGAGATTATTGTAATTTTGTTATATGATGCGTTTTTGTTTTGCTAGCAAATCTCAGCAGACGTCTGTGGGCCGCACTGCCAATAGACATTGGTGCTTCATTCACCCCTCAAACTGGAACACAAATATTCTGTATGTGTATACTGACAAATATGCTGATTTATTGCTGCTTGGCGGTAGAACATATGATAAGTCGGTGGTACCTACAAAGACGAGTTTGCACAAAGTCCTACCACCAAGTAAAATTCAACCAATACGCGCCAAGTTTCACGATAATCGGCCAAAATATCCATTGATTTGAAACAAATCTGCGATCATTATTATATTCATAGATGTAAATATTTCCCCGCACTCGTAACCCAGTCGAGGCCTCTCGAGCAGAATGTACCTAATTAGAGATTTAGGGGTCGTTAAAAAAATCCTCCTTTTCCGCACCCTTAGTAACTCGAGCATCGTTCAGGTATTACTTGAACATACAAATGTTAAGTTTTTCAACTTACTTATTATTTATTTAGAGAGGAACGAAATATTATGAGTTCTATAAGTAAAATTATTTCATACTAGTTCTCGCACGCGGCTTTGGCTCTTGTTATATGCCGTATATACCGTAAGTCGTTAGGTATAAAAAATAGCCTATGTCCTTCGTTGGAATTACTACTTACTGTGTAACAAATATTATTGAATCAGGGTCAGTGGTTTGCCCGTTAAAGAACAACAGACAGACAGACAGACAGAGCTACTTTCTCATTTATAATATTAGTACCGATTAAGTGTGATGAATGAATGTTTTTTCGAAACTTGTAAAGGAAAGTATATTTTCTGCGATCACTACCTCAGTACTTCATAACTTGGTAGTAGAGATTGGTGCAAGTCCGTCTGTATACGTCCCATCTACTCATCACATATTAAATGGTCAATCAGAAATGCTTACCGTTGTCGTGTTTCAGTTTCAAAAGTGAATGAGCCAATGAAACTATAGACCCATGGGTCATGAAATCTCTGACCCCAAATGGCGTATTGGTGATGCAAGGAATGGTCAATATTTCTTGGCCCATTTGCCGGACTCTACCAATTTTTATTATCTATGCATAAAATAAAATTGGAGTGTCTGTTTGCAATATTAAAATAACCGCTTTTTACTAATATGTATGTATACACGGTACATATACCAAATAATATTTTTTTCAATTTTTGTCTGCCTGTCTGTTTGTCTGTTTGTTCCGGCTAATCTCTGGAACGGCTGGAACGATTTTGACGGGACTTACACTGGCAGATAGCTGGTGTAATAAGGAGTAACTAAGGTTATTCTCGGGAGAATCTACATTCCGAACCTATGGTACTCGTAGCTTCATTTAATATAATCTGTTAAATGACAATTCAAAAGTGCTTGTAAGCCTACTTGAATAAAGTATATTATGATTTTTTTTTAATTTTGATTTACAATAATAACTTTTTTGTTAAATTCAAATGCGCACGAAGTCGCGGGCACAGCTAGTTGATTAAATAAATGCAAAACATATACCACATTTTCAACGTACTATAATATACATATGTTATACGTCAGTAAAATGATTTATAACATTGCATAGGTAATTCGTCGTAGGTACAAAAACTAGTAACAAAGACATAATCATATTAGGTCATTACATACAGCGTGAGTCAGCCAGGTCTTGCATTGTCAAGATTTAGTTCAATGTTGCTTAGTCACAGCCGCATTACCCGTTTTCAGATATAATATAGCCGCGCTGGCCCGCGACTTTACATATAAATTTGAATCATTTTTAATTCATTGCAAGAAGGTAGGCAACTGGGCATGTTGAAGGCAACGACATTGGTACTCTAATAAACTATTCCTCGCCCCTCGTGATCTATGTACGTTTCTTCTGCCTGTGCTTGTCTAATTTTTATCTCCCAGTAAACAACAATTTAATTCTTAGCGATAGAATTATTTAGGAATGATAATTTTTCTACATACTTGCGAATTGCCCTAATTAAGAATTAGTCAAATTAAGAAATTTGGCTGCTTCTGAAGATAAGTGTCTGTGTTCTAAGCTAGTCCGAAGTTAAGAAGTCCCATACAGAGCCTATAGCTGGCAATGGCGAGTTAGGTACAACTGTTTCGTAAACACACTTGTACTATAAAATCTTTTGCGCAGCGACTGGCTGACAGAGTCTGGCCACCGTAGCCTAAGTTCGATCAGAAGGGAATTATTATTACCTATTATTGTGACCATGAATTTTCTCATAATACTTCATCTTACTTCGCCTTCACAAAGTCGTTTTTTCGCTCATTCATACGCCTACGTTCCTATTCAAGGCTCACATCACTTAATGTCAAGTTTCGTTGCGATACGTCAGTGGTTCAGTCGTGATGTGCTAAGAAAGACCCTTGCACATTTATAGTATTAGTCTGACATCCTTCGTAACATTTCCATCATGCAAATAGCTCTGTTGGACAAAGCGGTATGGTACGGTACCGGAAAACACGCACAAATAACTATTCATAACTTTTTATAGATTAGAATTGAATGTTTTATAAAATCCTTTCGTTAAAAAAACAAATGGATTTTTATACCTAAAATTATGAACAAATTAATATTAAGCAAGGCGTAGGTATGAGGCCGCTTAATTATTTATCACACATATAAATATATATATTGACCTGTATTCGATGAACGTCTTAGTTTGGGATTCATTCTATTTTAATTGCGACGTTAAAAACGGCCGCTTAATTAACAATATTTTTATTAGTTTATTGATGTACTTTTTTAATTCGTAGCTGTAAGATCAGATCTTCGAAGTCATTGAAGAAAATGTTGATCGATCCCACATATATATATATTTATTTATTTATTTAATATTTGGGAAACAAACAGATATAAAATATAATCTGATTACATAATACAATTTAAATATCACATTATCCAGCGAAGTTTCCACCGATTGATAAAACATAAAATGCACTCAAATATTTTAACACAATAAGATAAAAAATATTGGACAATATTAAAAGTATATAATTAAGTTAATTTAAGATTGTTACAAATATTATCTTTAAATTTAATCAAAGACAAATGAAATATATCAATGTTCCCAAAATGCTTATTATATTCGCGACAAGCTCTGATTAGAAAACAGTTAGCATTATGTGATGAATGACAAGTGACTATATATATATATATATATATATATATATATATATATAGTGAATATGGGACTGATTTTATTATTGTGTATACAAAAAAGTATCGCGGCAATATTACAGGTCGGTGGATGTACAGTTGCTCACTTGGCCTTTTTTTATAAAACTCACTATATTTTCGTTTTCGCATAAATTTTAAATGAATAGGAGAATCTTCATGAGACTTACTCATAATTTAGTGTGATGTTTTTATCGTTAGCTCTTAAAAATAAAGTAAAAAGTCATGTTGTTGTACTATGTCAAACTAAGATAAAACTTCGCAAGTACCGTAAGATTGTAATCAATTAATTTTCGCCTGTACTATCAATGTCGACGGCCCGATATTATCATCAAATTAATCATTTATTTCCTCTTTCGTGTGTAAAATATATCTGAGGTAATTCGAGTACTTGTTTTTTTTTTATTATTACCAGTTACCACATGTAGACACATGATCCATTCCCATCACGAAACGATTAAATGTGACTGCTCGATTTATTCGCAAACATTAAGCCTGTTCAAAGAATTGTATCCTTTATCATTGGGTGTTTAAAGTTCCAAATTCCTTGCACTATTATTAAAGATATTTATTTGAAAAGAATACAGTTCAAACGAATTAGCTCCTTATGTCTTAACGTTAAGATTGTTTATCCTGCTCTTGAAATAATATTGTTGTTTTAATTTAAGACCACGTGTTGCATATATTATATTATATTTCTTTTATTTAGTTTTACGAATTTTAAATAACACAGCTTTGTGTGAGTGATTACGTAAGGGACGCTATTGTAGCGATCATAGCTCAGCGGTGAAAAGGTCTGGCTATCATAAAGTCGCAGATTCGAATTAAACCCTTGGACTTATAGCCTGAACCTAAGCATACGCATATCGTATAGGATGGTAGACCATTTAATATGTATAATTAAGGTTTGGGGGTTAGGATCCCTATTTCTACAGAGTAATCTAGACCTCGACTCTCGACATAGAATATCCTATTGGTGCAGTTGACTGTTAGGTTAGTTTATTTATCTTGTACACTTTGCAATGAAAACATTTTATGTTAAAACACATTTGTTTCAAGTGTTAAAAGGCTACGAGTATTTTTCGCTAGAAACGGACAGACTCTAGGATTGTTGTTCATAAATATTTCGGAGAGAGTCGTACTTTCGCTCAAACACAGTCACACTTTTCGTCTAAAATGGCTTACAACAACGATGTACTACGAAATATGGTGTAGTGCTCTCTTGAGACAGCCCTTTACCCGCATACACAGGACAGTGTAGTCCTTTTAAAATCTCCAAAGGTTAAATTCGAGCCCTTGAAAGGGAGCTGAAATGCAGTTGTCGACACAAAGGCCCTCGAGTCGAGAGCTCGCTGCACCGAGATACGGGCCCTTGAAGGTCGAAAGTCTAGCCCACTCGGGCATTTTTGGATGACTCTACTTTATCCTGCTTTTGAGCCTAGATATTTCAAGGTGATTGATTTACGAGTTTATTTCTTTCTTTTTAAATAGGGATATTTGCAACTTATCAAACAAAACACAAACCTGTTGGTAGATTTTAATAAATGAGCGTAAACTGAGGCTGACGGGAGCTGACTTGTTGTCAAACGTGTAAAGAAGGCTCACATTTTTTTAGGCAAGTTATATAAGATATAATTTGTTCCTGCTATGGTATAATTTCAATACGACCAACTCTTATAAAATATACATTAAATATAACGTTGAACAGAATTATTATTACCGAGTCATAAAACGGTAAAGTACGGTATAATTAAATTACAGAGTTAAACAAAACCGGCAACATTAAACAGATAATTTGTTTGTATGAAAGCCGTGGAAAGTTACCGAATATAATTTGAGCTCTAATCGCAGCAGCGTGATGTAACGTAATCGTTCCACGGAACACCTAATTGGCTTGCGAATAAATCTACCGTGACTACGCCAGTCTTAGCTGACCCGCTGAAAATGTAAAATGCTCTCTCGCAACACTTGTCTCCTGGCGACCAGCCCCCACTCGCAGGTCAGGCTAAGCTTGCGATGCCGTACGTTGAACCGACGAACTTGACATGCTCACAAGGCCACACAGTGACGTAAATCATTCATTGTGACTGACAGTCCGGTTAATTGAAGCCGACAATAGTTAAGGGAGTGTCTTCCATCATGAAGTCCATTGTTTGATTATCCATAGGCTAATGAACCGTGGAAATTGAAATCATTATGTGAATTCGTCGGCAGAGCTATTGTCTCGTCCTAACCATCGCCGGAATCGAATTAGATGGCAAGATTTGATGGTATTGTTGCGACATGTACAGCTACTGTTGTAAGTGATACGCGAAATGACTCGACGATCGAATTTATCTAATTGCTATCAGCAAATGAGAAAAGTTTTCACTCTTTGGATTTTCATCGTGAGTAATAATTACTGGAAATATCATGAATTTTCATTGTTGTTTTAAAGGTTAATGAGCTATTTGTGGACCATCTCTGAGACGAGAACGAGACATTTCAGTTTAAAAAAGAATATATTTTCCAAGTTTGTCTTTTTATTCAAAACTAATCATCATTATTCTCGAAATGTCAAAATGCTTCAGTAGCCTTGACAGATCGAATCCCGGGTCGGTCACATCGAATGGTATTGGGATTTTTCCGCCGAGAAATTCCTAATTCTCAACAGCCCGGTATCTGGAAGTTATCCTGTGTAGTTGACTAGTCTCTGCTGAGAATAGCCGTTTTGGCCGAAATCAGTCAGCAGGACAGCATTAGTTGATGTACCTATATTGACAAATTCCAAGATCGTGAATGAAAAAACAATGAAACAAATATTACTAAATATTGCTTTTTGAAATAATATTTATAAATATTGATGGGCAGCAAAGATTTCAACATCAGAACAATAAATTATAATAACTAGTTTCGTTACGGGAAGAAGGTCTTTGTACATACCCACCAGGATAGATAACACTAATTTGCCAATTATTCTGCAACCAAAAAGTAATAATCTGTATCGGTGCGAAATTATTAATAAATATATTTGTCTAATGGCGTGACTGCAACACCATTTGATAATTATCTTCATTAGTATCGCTTAATTCTTATTCCTCATGAAGGAAAACGTGAGGAAACCTATATAAGTTCTGTGAAATTCAAAATCATACGTATCCTCTAATCCAAATTGGAGAAGCGTGGTGAAGTGAAGCACGTGCCGTTTGTTCGAGAGGAGAGGTTTTTGCCCAGCAGTGGGATATAACAGAATGGAATGTTTTAACGGCTACTTAAAAATCGCCAACATAATTTCATAGAACCACACGTGTTACAAATACACTCAACGCTTCGAAGAACTAACAAAATCTCGGCGCGTTGAATGTAAATAAATTCCTGCGTCCTAATCTTAAAACTATACGATCTCTTCAAACGAGGTGCCTTATTTGGTGGTTCGACATTAAATCATCGATACAACGTGTCAGCTTTTTGAAATCATAATTAAAGTAACTATTCATAGGAGCGTGACTTTTTTCTTCTAAGTTTTGCTTCGAGATGACATCACGGCGAAGCGACCGGCTCGCTGACAATGGTACCACAAAAAACGCGATCTCTTCGATAGGAGCTTTTATTTTAGAGGCATAATGTAATGATGTTTTGTTGCTTTAAAATTTTAAACAGGTTTCTTAAGGTTTGTGAGAAGAGCTTTGTCGGTTCAGACTGTAAGGTTTAAAATTACATAAGTGTACCAACCGTGGCTCGCAGTTTTACCAATTTTTTATTAGAATTATTCAAGTCTGCTTGAGGTTTATATTGATTTCACTGATGTGATTGCCAATAGTCAATTCAATGTAATAGATAGACCACAGCCCAATTTATCAAGTCTAGATTTGTAATTGTCTTTTTGGCACTAAACCAACCAATTATAATGTAAATATGAGTCAATGAAATATACAAATGGTAATTTAACATAGATATAAATCATCTCAACTCTCTGATTCTCTAGAAACAAATATATTGTGTGATTTGACCTCAACCATTAAAAAAACTCAAAAGCTTCCCGATCATAAAACGGCATGTCATCGTCATCAACAGCCCACGAATGTAATTTTGAAAATATACTGTTTTTTTTTTTGTCACATGAAATAATTCCCAGAAGAAAGTCAAAATTGTCATAAAATATTTTCTCTAAAGCAGTTGTAGAAACAATGCTTCATAAAGAATATGTTACATTCATAAATAAACTCTTCTCACTCACCGGATTTGTCTAAAGATATTTTTGGCCATGATTCCACTTTAATAGTTTTTTAATCGTTTTGATAGTTATGTAATATTTTATTAACGTATTTAAAAACTGGCGCCAGCGCAGTCTGTCAAGGTTTTATTCAAACCTTGATATAGTCGGTTACACCTGTAGCCTATATTTATTTTGCATAGATTCTAATTTGTATTTAAATTAACTATTTTTTAAGTTTACAGATGAAAACATGTCGGAACGGATACTACGAAGACGAATTGTAAAATAAAACAATACACGACCGCGGCCATCAACACTGCAAGTTTAAATATGGCCAGAACCTACTATCCATTTCATGTATTTAAGGTTGTGTGCCTTTTATGTTTCCACAAATCATACGGACACTTTATTTTTATATTAAATATACAAAATATTAAAATACTCTACCAAAAACCATTGAAGGAATCAAAATTTGAATTAAAGACATTCAAAACGAACCAAGAGCCAGTTCAATAGTTTTCACGTAACGCATTACACGAATTACAGAGTCACGTATCCAGTAAGTGTAGAACAATGAGCTATATATTGTTAGCGAAGTCATTAGTCTAGAACCAAACAAGATAATTAGTGTGATTTATACGCCTAGGCTAACCTAGGTTCAATACAGGTAGCTAGTGTACACAGCAACTAGCAAACACGAGGCGTCGAGTCTGTTTGTTCATTGTGACTCAACTCAAGGCTCTCTAGAAACTCGACACGCCATACACTTCCCGCATAGCAGCAACAATTTGTTAATGCGATACCGGATTAATTTTTGTATTTTATGTCCAATAACTATAAGCTAAAATATCACTCGCGTCCAATATATTTTTTTGCGTATATCGTACGATCAAACGAGGCGTTATGTTACAAATGCACACATACATCGTTTTATGGTTTAATTATGTTTACATGTAATAAAATGCGACATATATAATTTTAAATGTTTTCGTGATTACGTGCGCGTATGAACCACACATACCGACCTGACATAGCAGAGCCTTAGAGGTGCATCGTGCAGTCACCAGACATGCGATTAATGCTGGTCTCGTGTACATTATGGTATGATACTTTTAAGGGACTAAGAAATATTTACACCATCTATTATGATAATAACGTCCTTCTAAGTGATTTCGCCCCGGCAGCGGAGCTCAAGACCTAGCCGAATGTGATACAACCGGACTTAGAACAAGTAGCCTCGTGCGAGCTCGTCTGGGTAGTTACCAGCTACCACCCACTTATCGTATATTCTACCACCAAACAGAAATACAGAGTATGATTGGTACGGCTTGAAAAATTAGTAAGCTAGTGTCAGCCAGCTCCCAAGGTTGGTGGTGCGTTAGAAATTGAAGGAATGGTATAATTTTTTACAGTTTACGTGGTGAACAATTACCATCAGGCGGCCCCTTTTGCCCTTGTCGATGTATAATATAAACAAACGATTCCAATTTCTTGACTTGCGAGCCACAGAAGTATAAAACTGGCTGCTAGCTAAATCTGTTCTTGAACTGAAAATTGAGACAGAACAACTCAATAACAGTTATTGTGTATCTACTGTTAAATAATAATAACCGAGCCTCAAAGAAGCGTTCGTATAAATAAATGTCGTGATTTTATTATTTTTATATATAATATTATTATAACAAAAATAATGATTATAATATTTTGTATCTGTCAAACATATAATAAAAATGGAACGAACTAATGTTTGTCCGTAAAGAAGTACCTTAAAATAAAAATATCATTTAATTATTTAGTATCAAATTTCTGACACAACGGTTAAATTTATATTCATCGTCCAAGCGAGCGAGTCCGCGGGCACTAAACACCTATAAAACTAAAGCGATCGATATACCTATAGAGCGGTTACAATCGTAAAATACAGTTGAAGGCAGTTGCTAGTTCATTATCATAACAAGTGCAGCTGTTCAGGTCTCCTAGACGGCTGGGGTTACAGACAATTAACAAATACACAATCACACGCCTTGTTCCAGAGTCTTAAGGCTTAAAATTGCAAAACACCGTTTACATTTGTATTGGTACAACACTGCTGTGAAATTATCGGCAATTACTAGTGCTGTTTGACCTTGGCCGGAGCGCTAGTGTGCGTTACGAGGGCTATGTGTGTGCACGTTACGAGCGTTGTTGGTCGTGACTAATGTACATGTAATATTATATTGATGCTGTAACAATATTGTATTGGTATTGCCACTGAACGAAATAAAATGAATAGAATCAAATCATACGAAAGGCGATTTTGATTAGTATTTTATTATTTGTAGTAGGTGGTCACATTCGCCAATAGGTACTCGCCGAAGTTACAGAAAGAAATATAAAACACCTTTAATCACAGTTCTAATGTTATTTTATTTGTCCTCCTCTCAATAAAAAATAGCCCATACATTTTAGTAGCTCGAATATGAACGTAAAAACAAGTACACTCCATTTCAACAACAATCGTTAAATTGCTGAACGCCTGGAGGGAGCTTGTGCCTTTTCACTTTTATCGATTTATGGTATGGAATATTGAGTGACGTCGAATAACTGCTGAGCTACCGATGCCAGGAATTGTAATTGCGACAGATATGATATAAAGAAGGGTACGAATGGTCAGCCTAAGCCATAAAAGGATATTAAATTATAAAACAAGGGAACAAATGTTTAAAAAAACGTAACGTCAAAACGAAAATCTGACAACGACATTTGAGTGTCAAGTTTATCGGATATAATTAATAAGACTAAGTACGTGCCAGTAACGAGCAGTAGCCGTGCGCACCGGCCACGCCCACTCCGTGTGCAAGTATTGGACTTGCAAAACTGTTAATTTAAACATTACCATGCAACCATCACATTTATTTTTTTCTTCGCGAAACGTGACCGTTGTGAAAGAACGTTTTACAAGTTACACTCTATTTAAGGCGCGGAGAAGGACGATGCGCGTGCGCACGCAACAAGACGCGACAAGTTTAAATATTAACGTATTTATTTATTCTTGAATATTTGATTAAATATTCCATTATTAATAGTAATATTTTAACGATTAAATGAAAAATAGAAATATCGTTTTACTTACACATTACAACGACTACACTACGTCTACCAGTGGTATACTACACTACGTCTACAAGTACACCCGTTTCGAGCATGCGCACTCACTAGTACAGTCTGTACAGAGATACTTGTCAAGAAATATTTCCTATAGCCATAACATTGTGTTGTAGAGTAAATATATTATCTTAAAAAATATACTATAATTATAAATGTCAGCTCTATTTTAAGCATATTTATTATTTCTATATATTAAATCTGTATTTATTTTATGTATTTGTGTCCAGATACGTCTTGTCGTATCTTTGATAAAATCAGATTTTGTCGTCGTTCGTATACGCACGACTCGTACGTTTCAAGACAAAGGAAATAAAACATCTATTGACAGACGAGGCTTACAATTTTTATAGCTCTTAATACGAGCTTCGCACGTAATTTTGCTGTTCAGTTACGTGCGTCTGGAGCTTAATAGCGCATTAATTCCTCAACACAGCTTTGAATTTAGGACTCATCACAGACGAGGACGCAATCAACAGAGTGTTATAACTATACTAGCTCCTTATTGTGTGTGTAAATGTGTCTCGCCCTGTATAAAACCCGCGAAGTGACGTATGCCGTGTTTTGTCATATAAATTTTATTATATTTTTAATTTATTTTATTCAATATTGAAGCAATACATTTGTTTATTGATATTCAAGGTAAAAACTATCAGCGGTTCAGCATGAGGAGAGCCGGTGAAATAGATTCTGCGATCGTTTCTTAGATTAGTTTTGTAATTATTATTTTAAGATAAGATCGTTTCGTTCCGTAGGTGTGTTATCATCTACAGACTCACTAATTGTACCTAATAGCTTCGTGGATAGACAAGTGGACTCGTGGTATGAGTATCACAACTTATCACAAATTCGTCAATATTTTTCCGAAGTTTCCGAACGTACATCGTATTCGAGAATATGTATCGAGAAGCATCAGTCAATGTTTTTCTTTAAGTTCTTTAATTACTTAAGCTCGCAAAAATTATAGATCTGTCTAGGGAGGGCAGTAGAAATTTAGCACCATCAGTAACAAATCAAATTTATTTTAGTCGACGTATCGCCTTCCCAACGTAAAGTTTATCAGGTTTTACACTGTTGTGTACAATGTATTATATCAGAGATAGCATTGTTAAAATGGTCATACTTCACCTGTTTTGTTATTTTAAAACTTATGGGGTATTTATTATTAGCAAACTAAACTGTCACATGTTTGTTCCCTACAAGATAAGACAAGTCATTTGCATATGATAAATAAAAAAGGTCCAAGAATTGATTTTAGGGACCGCCATACTAACTAAGACCCAATTTTTCCTAACAACTTAAGATTCAGTGCCTCCTCCCATAGATATTCTCAATGAGCTCGATTACCGCATCGATTTTCGTCTGGCCCCTTGCGAATCTAAATTGTTTTCTATGAATTAAATTGTGTTTGGTGAAGTGAGGTAGTAAAGACTTCAGGTAAAAAAGGGCTAGTGGTGTTTAGATAATTCTAAATTTAAATTTAAAACTACTCTACAGAAATATCCCACAAATCAGCAGATTTCCTTACGTCTTATATCAAATTCATCTTAATATGACTTAACACACACTATACAGTCACAGGTACTATATCAATGTTGCTTACAATGTTTAAATTATACTATGTTCCTGTTTCGCTATATCAAAATCATGTTATTGAAAAAAGCAATTTCGTTCGAGAAGTATCAATGAGAAACTCATTTGTTCACGTAGACACTTCTTTTCATGTAACAAATTACACAATTAAATCTACGAGTATATATACCCTTGATGAAAATAAACTAATGCTTACGATTTTATCCAATTTAACGTTAACAAATGATACAAAAGTTATATCAATAGTGCCAATGTTTTTTACTCTTTCCGAAGTTTGGGAGCGTCCTAAACAGGTAATTACAATTGACGCAGAAGGCGAAATATGGCTTCATTTGATCAGTGCCAGCATACCGAAACTATTCAATTGATTACATGGTGATTATTTTACTCGGTAGTAAGAGTTTTAGCAAAACCATCGGGTTAGTTACCCCAAACAGCAGGACTCAATAAAGTTGTGTTAGTAAAGTACTAGGAGCTAACAGCGTAATAAAAGTAAAGAAATAATCTTTTATAGTAAGACCTCATTTAAAAACTAATTGTTAAGTGCAGATAAATCAATAGAACGAGCAATTAAAGCCGTTTCAAATCTTAACAGCTCGATCAGCTTCTAATACTTTATTTTTATATTCGAGCACTCCGTGCGCTTCGTACACGTGTCTGTATCCGAAACTTGTTTACGCTTAATCTAACATCTCGTTGCCTTGACTCGACCTGTTCTGTCTTGAGCAACACTACTATAACACACGACTTCAGAGTCTAACTCTTTTGTATTAAAGGTTGTTATTCCTTGGATATTACGTTCAGTTACAGCTCTTTGTTAACGGTCGGTGGCGGCAGTGTGTCTGTTTACCATGCCGGGCCGGGCACACCAATGTAACGTCAAGTGCGGCAGTTATGTTTTATTGCTCGCCTGTTTTGTTGGTACAATCAACAACAAAACTATTACAACTTAAATATGATATTCCAATTGAAACAGAATCTTATTCCCTTCATATAAGGTTCCACTTTTATCGTATCCACTATCGTTTTGTAGAGCAACAGTGTCAGTGATGTACGTTCCGTGCAAAACAAATGAATAGAAGCTAAACTACATTCGTCTCTGTTCAGCAGATGGAAATAGACAAGGAGATGGCTTTCTAAATTTGTCTTGTAATTTTGTTTTATGGGACGCTAAAGAGTTGCATCCCGGAATGACGTCGCCGCATTGTGGGTCCAAGTGACTCGGTTACGTAGTACGTTTGCTCAGAACGACTTTGGCATCGTTATTACAGGACAGGTTTAATGTTTGTTCCTGCGGGTATTATATTTAAAAGGGCACACACATCCGTAAATGGATTGCGACAATGACGATTTAAAGACGAATAGAGTTATCGCCGTGTTTGAGGTGTTAAAATACAACCGTTTATTTGTTTTGAAAGTTATAACTGTTAACCCTCTTTTTCAAAAATATCGTGAACTGGCTCAAACAATTGCTTGAATCGTTAAATTCAGCAGCGACTATTACATCTAATATTATGATTATAAGAATCATATTTGCGTGTTTTAAATGTGTTTGTGTCAAAATTACATTGCTTAATTTTTCTTCAAGGACAACCTGTATTATATTATAGATGATTCAAAATATAATAAACCTTTATAAATATATAAATATATGTATTGATACTGATAAACGATAAGTGAACTAGTCATTAGCCATATCTATTTAATGGTCGTTAATGGCGTTAGAACTAAATGAGGCGTAAGTACGAATACTAATATTATTGGTTATTGTGGATTCACTTACGGGTCATCATCGTACATTGTGTATCTGATGGCCGACTTGTTCGCGAATAATGCGGAGAGCTGAATTCTTCGACATAATTGTCGTATCTTTCTGTGTTTGTAATATGTAACCACCTTCCATATTGATATAGTTCATACTATGTTTAGATCATAGAAATTTGAATCTTAAAATACCAGAGATGTGGCGGTTTTTTGTTCAAATCCTACAAATAATAATATACGTAAGAAAAATCAAAATATTTAAATGGTTATAATCTTTTCAGTCATGAAGGCGCGCCCCTCTACGCTAAATTTAGCGTGCATTAGTACGACTGATGCTTGTGTTTATTGCTATTAGTACAAGATGTCTTAGTGTGCGTGAGATGATTAATATAAGAATAAAGACAAAATAAATACAAATTAGATTATATTTCTTAAGACACGCCGCGAGTTAACGTCATGGGGCGCGGCATTGTGAACGAACACATCTGTAATATTATTTTATAAGTTAGTTTATAGTCGTTTTTTATTATCAAAGTCCCAGATATTATTCTAAGCTATTATTTACTTGTTTAATTAGCGCGTGTGTCAGAACTTACAACTGAATTTAAATCTGTTTTTTCTCTTTCAATACTACATATATTGTTCTGGTGACAACACAATACACTTTACTTCAGTCAAGTTTTTATCGAGATATTTTAGCTTGTTTTTATAAATATTCTTAATTTCTTTTACTCTTTGTAACGCAACGTAAATGAAGTCAGAATATTTTTTTTAGGTTATATCAGCTAGTAAACATTAATCTAATCTCTAAACCCCCCACTAAACCGAGAGGCAGTTTTTTCACCTAACTGTTTACGGTTATAGCAAGTTCAAACCAGTATGATGTAATATTTCCGTCTTGTATTTATAATTTAAATTGCTAATTAAATTTATATTTTTTCCCAAACACTAACACATACACACAATATTTTGCTAAGTAACACATACTTACATTTTTATTATTTAAGATAAAATGGAACAAACAAGTGGCTAATTTAAATTCAAACACTGCGTTAGAACACGTCATTAAGATCTATTAAAAGATTTACATCTAGAAAAAAACAGCGAGCACCGCGCTTGAGAAACATCGCTCGAATTTACTTAGCTGTGATACGGAGTTGATGTCTAAATCATAGTGTCCGCTGAACATAGGCGGCCAGAAAATTGCATATGTTCGATGCTATGTCGATAGTTCAATGGTACTCCCGCCGCCCCAGCGGGTCGCAGTGAATGTCGCATTTCATTCCTGACACGTTAAGCTTTTGTCGTCGGTTAACTCACGCTCAACTGGAGGGAAAAATTGAAAAGATCGAATATTAGGAATTGTTTGCAATCTGGCATCTGTATTCTTACAAAAAATATAAGTGAGGACGGATGATAAGATTTTTTCCGGTTCAATAGAATCTTACAAAACTCGATGTTAGTTATGGTCATTTGGTTATTAACTCATCTAATTGTTGAATTCAATTATTTCATATAAACAAATTTACTCTACTGTTAAAGCGCGAACTACTCATAATTTAAGTATTTCTTCTTTTAATGGTTATTGGGTTGATGTTAAAACGATATGCACGAAGGCATCGCGTTGCTATTATTGGGCGGTTGACTTATGGGACGCGAGCGTGCGGGAACACGTGAGCTCCAAATGTGCATTTAAAGCTGCATTATAGCCAATTCCACTTTACTTATAATGTAATTAATTATTTATTAATGTATTAAATAATTTTATTTATTCATACTCGTTGTTTTAAGTATTCTTATCTAAATTAACGCAAATATTCTAATAGATTATTATCAACAGAAAGTTATTAAAATTTAAAATATTTTTTACTGATATACAATGCTGAATATTCTTTTTGTATATATTTTATCTTAGATTGTTTGAACGCGTTAATCTCAGGCCTTGTTGCGTAAGATAGCCCGTTTATTGGAGTTATAGTAGCAAAATAACATCACGTCACCATGAGCGCAAACGCAGTAACGTATAACGCGGATAGAACCATGCGAAACAGCTAGTTCATATAACACACTTACCGACGTGTATATATGGTCAAAATAAAAATTCTGGTCGGTTTCGAAATGAAAATAATTTGACATAAGATGAAAGATGGTAGAATAACTCATCATTTTTTGTATCATCTTAGAACTGCTTTCAATTTAAAATATTGCCATTTTACTCGGAGAATAAATAGTACACTTCTGGTTTGGCGTTTTTTTAGCGTTTTATCGTCAAACGTTCTACCTAAATAGTTGTCCGAAACGACATTTGATGCATTTAGTTTGAGCCCTGACACAACAATACACATGGCGTGGTCGTTCTTCAATATTACACTACTCAGTGCCTACTTTTTCTCTGTTTCTTCCTGTTCAGATATAGGTATTGTTACATTTACAGCTTATAATATAGAAAACAATATTTTATCATGTACTTTATCGTCAACGATATTTGACTATAAATCAAGAAAATATTTGTATGGCATACGCCAACTGCTTTAGCGTGGTGAGACGAAGAGGTTACTAGCTCCACCCAAACACTCAATACCATTGGCCTGATGCGGCGCCTTAACAAAGACATTTACAATGTTGTTTCCATTACACAAGATGATCATGCGATCATGACGGAGATGATTGCTCATTTTTCAGCACCTCGACCGATTGTATGTAACTTACAAAGTCAGAATACCAACAAATATAAGTGGTCAATTCAAAATTAAAACTACACTTTCGAGTAGGCTCTTGAAAGCACTTTTGACTCCTCATTTTGTAAAGCTACAGAATTGAATTTAATGTTAAGCATCGATAAGAAACGAAATCAACTGTATTTTAAAAAAGATTAAAGAACACCTTGTCTTAATGCCTTCGCCAATGATAGGAGGGCTGGTTTATTATTTTCGACGGGCAAATCAGAATTGCGAAGGGGAAATGCTGCTTGCATTCTTTCCACAAATCAATGCGGCCATGATAACTATACAACAACTATTATTATTTTTTATTTGTTATATACATATATGTATTTAAGGCCTCAATGAGTAGAGACTGTTTTTCGTGCGTGTATTATCATATATTTATCTATGAATAGTTTTTATAGTAAGAGTTAAATGTGTAAAGGAAATACTTCTTTTTTCAAATTCAATTCTTCCCTCAACAAGGACGTATTCCGTTTGCCGCGCCGGGAACTTGACGTTGTTAGTTTACTATCGGGGACTTCCCGTGTTTATGCAATACGCTCTAAGAGGTGCGAAGGACAGAGTATTATTATAATATTAATTCAAAATTAAATGAATTGTAATTGAACTTGTTGCTACTCGGAGTTTTTGCGTGTCAAGTCTCACCGCCCGCGCCCGTCTTGCCAAGTTTTTTGCCGCATTATGTCAGACGTTGCTTCAAACCAAACATAATTATTAATAACCCATCTATTATATAAAACATTTGCATAAAAGTACACTCTATGCTCATAACAATAAGGTCACACCTATCCGACCGATGAGCGACATTCGACTTTACACTCTATTAAAAAGTTGTAAAATTTCTTTTTACGAGCTTAAACGAATAAAATCTTAATGACGATCATCTTTAGAATTAGAATTGTATAAAGTAATTAGTCGTTGTAATTAAATCGTAGTATTATAATGGCGATGATTTAATGATCGCGACTTTTTGTCCACTAGCAACATTGTTTTTATCGTGAAATAGACAGTGTGACTACATAATCTGTGCTTAAAATAAAACAGCCGAGATAATAATTTCTTAGAAAGAGGACAGGAAACAACTTTTATGTAATATTATTATAAATATCGCAATTTTTTTTTTTAAGTTTATTTATCCAAGGCCTTCTCCAATTTTACTTTTGAGGAGAAATGAAACTGATTCCAGAAAAGCTACTCCAACGCATGGAATAGATAATATTATCTTTTTAGTACCTTCCACCCAAGATGGCAGCCCGGTCGACCACTCCTCGAGGTCACAAAATAGGTTTATTCATGAAAATTATTACTACCGTTAAAGAAAAAGACAAATAAATAATTATAGAATTGAATATTTTAATAATAATCTGTGGTATTTACTATGAATTCGTAAATAAAAAAGTCGTTAAAATGTCCATGAAATATCGGAACTTAGGAAATAAGATAAAAGTTATTAGGTATTACCTAGTAGTCAAGTGGAACGACTACATTATTGATAAACACATGAAGCGCAAGCGTTTGCAGTTAATAGTATAGCAGAGCCATTAGCAAATCCCATGGAATATGTTAATCTAAGATTTGTTTACGTCTGTGTCTTCCACGATTGGAGTAGCGTATAAAATATTCATACAGCAAACCGAACTATTGTTGATTTCGACTGAGCGTATTCTAGTCGAACTAATAGTTCTAAGTTAGGGACTACAATACATTCGGTGGTTAAATCAAGTCCAAAACTCGACTAATACGCTAACTACCGAATGTGTAGTTAGCAGTCGCCTTGAACCGAGCGGAATACCAATGAATGTTTACATGTAGCGCTTACCGAGCGCGCATTCTAATGTTTGTTTCGTACCTTTTATCGAGTTTAAAGTGACGTGACTACACGTGTAATATTTGAATAGCCTGTTGTTGCTCTGTGCGAGTCGACTTGGTGGGTGCCGCACACTCACTGGAACCGCTGAACAGCAGTACAAAGTGTCGTTATAATTATTATAGTCTGGATTGATGTGTAGGTACTGGCTAAAAAGGTAGCCAATGTTACACGGACACATAACGTCTTAAGTCTCGCGTTGTTAGACGATGTTAGGCGATGGTTGTGACATTGATGAGTTGTTACCATCATGTGGCTGTTAGGAATGTGCATTGTATTTTTTTATTAAGATTGGAGAATTGTTTTTTTTCAAAAATTCCAAAAATCCAAAATAATATCTCTAAATAACAATGAATTAACATCACAATAATCTACAAAAACGGTACCAAACGTACATTCCCATACATTGTAAGATATACAAATTATCACGTAGAGAGCATATATTTATAACAGACATTTTAAATCTGAGTGGGAGATTAGTAACATCCTGAAATAGAAAACTCTGTACTAAAATTATAAATAGTAAGTAAGTCTAAAGTAACTCTCTCAGTTAGTTACATCATAACTGCGACCATTAGTTACGACTGAGCCATTGAACTGATTGTGTTAAAGTTTCACCTTGAGGCCAGCCAGGGTCCTGGGTGAGGGCATAGGACCTTGCGGCATCTAAGGGATAATAACAATAGGAGGAGCTGGAGGCGATAACTAGTCTTTTATAAATATGTCAGATCTAATTTATATAATATGTACTAGCAATACGACGACTGTCATGTATTATATACTAGATTCCGTCCGCCGTGATGCAGGAGCAGGAATTAGGGATAAAGAGTAACTTGGGTGTTATTCGAGACTATAATCTGTTTGTGACCAATTTTATTCGTATCCATTCAACCGTTTTGGCTCGATTGAGTTACAAACATACTTTCATCCACGATACATTTATATCTTCCCCGCAACCCGCTTTGTCTTCTGGTGAGTTTTAGTTGTGTTTTCGTAAAGCGTTCTTATAGTAACGCAATACAAAAAATAGAAATAATAATACCTAATATTTTTTTCATTAAAATTTACATTTCAATCTCCGACAATAATTATATTACACATACTAGACTTGCGTAACCAGCGGGTCAACACCGATGTTAGAAATATAAATAAAATAACTACCACTGAAATATCTTTTATCCTTTTAATCCTGTAAGTCTTGTATTCAATAAACGTATCACTTAAGTTATACACACATACATATACACCTGTTGTCGCTACGATTTTTGAAGCGGGCAACATTAAAAAAAAAAGAAAACATTGGCGGGAAATTTAAGCTCTCTTCTGGATACGCTAGAACCGGGAACATTGTTATAACATTATCTTACATTACTGTATTGTTTTACTTTAATTCTTAACTTAACCAATAAAGAAATACCTTATTAATTAATTTCGAGAGTGATACATACAACTTATATAAATACACCGTACAAAGAACTAGCAGCATTTAATTAACAAATAACTTGCTTTTACACACCGTATAGTAGTTTTGAGCATTAACGTTGCTAAGATACTTTGTCAAAACCATACGAAAAGAAATACAAAAATTTTATATCTTTTTTGCTTGATATTATTGACAGACTTATCTCTATATTGATTTTACAATTATTTTTCAAAATATTTGGATCGTTTTTTCCAGACAAGTAATTTGAAGAGCATTAAGTTTTAATGTCAAAACCAAATCAACTACAAATGTCAGTTTTATTGTTAAACAATATCGTTATTTCTTTAAATTCATTCATTCATTTAAATTCATTTTTGTTGCGAGATCATAAAACATAAATTAATAATAGGTTTCGTAATTCTAAGTAAATCTAAAATAAATAGGTAACTCTTACAATAGTAATTAGTTAGGTAAATTGATGATATTTCGTTGACACAATGAAAAATTATTCAGTTTTAATTACAAACAAACACTTCATTTGGAATCAAACTTTAAAACCGTTTAATATAAATGCAATTAAAACGAGGTAACGATAACACTCATAACAAATACAATAATTTTTAAAGATTTGCCGCGCTATTCTTTAAGAACTCACTTCGTATTTCACTCGAGAAATATCGAAAACCGATGTTGATACTATTATGATCCTTTAAACGGTACATTAAGCCAATGTCGCATATCACTTACTGACATCTCACGATCGCGTTCCGAATTGAGTTCCGAGGTGGCTCTTACAGAATAGCTAACCAGTGCGTGGTTTTTACGATAGCAAATTGCTATCATTATATTCGATGGATAACGTGATATGAGATTTGATCAAAGCGTTCAGGCCGTCCGGCAAGAACGCGTCGCATCCCATCAGAAATTGCTCCATCGTTATAAAATTAGAATTGTCTTCCACGACGTTCATCTGACTCCGATGGCTTTCCTTTGCGGAGTCGTTTCTTTGGTCGTTATGGTAATAGTGCTGGTCTATTGGGAGCGCTGCCGGCGTTTCTGTTCCGGACACGACATAAAATACCTCATCATCCGTTTGCACGCCCTGGCTGGTGCACACCTGCAATGGTGCATAGTTATAATTCTCGGTTTGTGTGGAGCTGTCGCTGGTCAAAGTGGCGGGGAGGTTCAGCGTGGGTACCGCCGATTTTTTCAAAAGTAGCTTTCCGTACATACGTTGCTCAAAATGCAAGCTACAAATATGCATGTGGCGAAGCTGTTCAGCGTCTTTACCTTTTAAATCGTCCCTCTTGCATGCTTGAATCCATATTAAGCACCTAAAACAAGAATACTTATCTTAGGTACCAATACATATTAGGTACTGAGCGGTTAGTGTATCGGTACGCCTCAGTGTTTGTATTCCTTAATACATAAGTTCAATGCAGTCAGCCGACTGGCTGGGGACAGGTAAACATATAATAAATACAAGATCACGTGTATATCTTTATTCGCGCAGAGATAAAAACATATAATCAGCTAAAACGACTGCTGTTCGTAGAATACAATTCATGATCGACGTCCATCCCTTCCCTTATATTATATAAATAATACACAACTTTCAACAAAGGACCTACATAAAGCACGCTATTCGCGACGTCAATACGCGCTTAAAGCTTTGAAAGCTAGATATCTACACTCGATACATAGCTCGAAGCCACTCAATCGATAAAAACCTTTGATGTGAGGGGAATGCAACCCAATTAAAAGCATAAGGGCTCACCTTTCATCTCTCGGGAATTGATGGAACCTGACTCCTTTGTGCTTGTGCGATGTCGAGCCGCAGCGGAAGACCGCGCAGCTCGTGTTGACCATCGCGACGCGTGACACGCGCCGGCGATCGCTCCCGGCCGACTGAGGCGGCGGCCGGGCGCGCCTCCCCACCCCACGCGCCCTCCCCACCACCCACCCGCTGCATCGCTTTCAGCTTTCAGCTCAAAATACACGTATGCAAATATGGAATAGGCTTTGTGGATTTTATGCACGTGAATTTTTAAATATTGTATATGCATAGAGCATTCGCTTAAAGTAAACCGTCCTTTGCTGAGATTTTTCACGAAACATTTTCCATAGTTTATTTTCTTTGTGTAGCGACGTACCAAATATCCATACATACTTATATAACGAGAGGAATCTCATTAAAGCGCGTTATTTAGCACAATGAGTAACAATGAGCACTTGTGCAGATGTATCTGCTCTTCTGACACCGCTGACCTCTGAACAGAAACGTGCCTATTCTATTGTCCGCTAACGAAGCGACTATCTCGTTTCGATCTCGTTACGTAACATCAGTCACGTGGCCACGTGAGCCGGCGCCGTCGCCCGTCGCCGCTCGGTTACAGGACGAAAACAATTTACTTCATTTGTATCGCGGCACTGATTATGGCAAGCATTCTATATTTTGCTGTTCCCATTGATTGAATACATTTTCTCCTCTAATATTAAATATTATTAAACTCGATTATCTTATTATAACTCGATACTGTAATGAACATTGATTAGATTTGAAATCTAATCAATGTTCATTACTTACTTTATAGTTCGTATTTATGACATTAAAATTGCAGTTACCTCATGTTTTTTTTTTATAAAATATTGTATATCATATATTATAAACGTAACCAGGTACATTTGTCGCCAAATCCCCGACGAGTAACGTAAAGTAAGTATTAGTGAAGTAAGTAAGTACATTCGTTCCGACCGAATGCCCAATCACCACTTATCACGTTAGTGAGTTGGCCTCGCTTCGACGAGCAGAAGAAATGCAACGACATCTCCAAGGTTAAGGCCAACGTTGGTGGAGTCAAAGACTAATCAAGCCACACCTACCGATGTAATTTCATATGCTGCCTAACAACCGTCGACCCGTCGAACATTGTTGTATTGATTCAAAAGGTTTAACGTTTCATCTGCGGTCGGAATGTCTGTACATTTGGAGATTATATCTTTTACGTTAGGTTTCGTTTAAAATTACCATTACTGTATACCATTTGTGAAATACAGTTGCCCTTGTGATTTGATATTATATATGCAACAAAATAACTCTGTGACATATATTGACAATTAGATTGTATGAAATCTAAATATTATTACCACTTTTTAATTAAAATTAAAAGATCTACTGGTCCAGAATGTAGACTCTAATGAAGAAGAAAATTGCAAGAAGTTCATAGTTAAAGCAATAGGTATTCACTTCCATCATAACAAACACTGAAATAGTATATAGACTCCTCTCAAAAGGAGATGAGGCAAAGCCAGTGATGTGAAATTTACAGGTATGGTTTACCTGTAGAGGTGATTGACTTGGTATACTCTGTGCAGTACTCGCGATGTATATAAAAACTGTAAGCATCAATAAAAGGTTGGCAGCAATTCGGGTGTATGCCACGTCTGTCCCCGGCGTGTGTCTGTGACGCAAACATCGTTGTAACTATGTTGAAATTTGTTATCAGTACATCGAATGGCGGGCAATCGATTACCGATGGCGTTGCGTTATGTACCTAATTTGCGGTTCACATAGAAATTAGTGGAAAACTGTTTTTATACAAATTTGCTCGGAGATCTCGACTTTATTTATGTGAACTTGTGGAAATTTTATAATACATGTGTTATATACATATTATAATACATATATGTGTGTTCAAAAACAACTGCACTGAGAGTGTAAGAACTGCCAAACTAAGAAATACTGGGTTACTAAGCATATTTTGGGAGAACACTCCAATAACTTGTAGTTGGCTCGAACCATGGCCTAATTCTCGGAACTTGGATTTCGGACCTCGGGATATGCATCGTATAAGCTAGCCACTAAACCAACGACACTGAGATCGGCAAATAGAAAGACTAACCCTATTAAATGGACAACCGCACATCTTAAGAGTGAAAAATATTGGAAATCAGATATTACACTAACATCTAGTCCACAACATGGCGCTGCCAGAAAGACGAGGTAGTCCGACAACTAGAAAAAACGGAATTTCATAAATGGCTGGCTTTGAATTTTCGGTTAGTGAGTCCAAAAATACAAGATAAAACTACACCAGAAAATAAAGCAATCAGAACTGAAATAAACCATTCCACGACCAATAACACGTACCTTGCTTTAAATTATTCGTATAAATATTTTCGAAGAGTGCCTTTGGAGCTTAAATATACATATGTTATATATAAACAGGATATTGGGCAATAGTTCAGTCCTGTGGTATCGATTTCGTTCTATTGGGCAATTCAATTCTAGCGAGACAGAGTATCTTATAACTAAAGTTCCTACGATGCACTTTACAAAAAATGTAATAATTTGAGCATAGTCACCTATTATCGTATATAGCAAAGTTTCACGCCTAGCTCTGGAAACTGGAGTCAGGATTTCTGTGATCCTTTAAATCGTATATACAAAAATGTATGTCGGTGTATCATCGTTATACTGTAAAATTTACGACATACAGCTGTAAGTATTTTTTATGAAGGAGGTTTTATTGCTATTCATTACGTTGTATCTCGCCGGAAAATGGCGTTGCTGCCCTCCAAATTGTGTACCGTAATAGTGATCGCCATGACAATTAAGTAAATATATATATATATATATATACAGGCAAAATAAAGTCACCGATTTTGCAAGTAAATAAGGAATATCTAGAATAAATAATTTACAATAAATGTCTTTCATTTATATAAATTACATAGAGTTTAACAAACAAAGACATCAATAAAAAACCTTCTCTTTTTGCTAATTATTTTCCTGTCATTATATAAGAATCTTGTTTAATGTAAACCTGTTACTGTTACTAACATTATCTAAAACGGGATATTTACCATGTTTTTTATTTTTATTTGGTGGAGCTCGATATTTCGACATTGTCTCGTGAACAAGACATTCGTAGATAATGTCGAAATATCGAGCTCCACCAAATAAAAATAAAAAACATGGTAAATATCCCGTTTTAGATAATGTTAGTAATAAAAATAACCATGTTAATTTAAAATCTGTTACTGTTAGTTTATGTCTAAGCATGATTCTCGTCCGATCTCGCAGCCCGTTACCGCCGCCCCTCGTCGATCGATTAGGACAATCTCAATCAACAATTGACGAGTTGTGACAATAACAGGGACTGATGATTTAACCTGCGGGGACTCTAACGAGACCCGCATATAACATAGCTCCGCAGGCACAGTACTCATGAAACATGGAAAACAATGATAACCAAAAATACTATTTTTCAAGCATTTAGAACATTCAAGGAATGTTACAAATATCCCAAAAAGGAATCTCTCGGGGAATTGGTGACATAAAGTATTAAATCTCATAAATATTTTATTAGATATTACTCTGATATGAAATTAGAAACAAATGATAAATATGTCGAAAATAGTTTCTCGGGGCTGATTTAAGAATACCAGGTGTAAGACATTTCTGGATTCCGGTCGTGATGTTATTACGAAGCCTCAAAGAATATTTGAAAATTAAAAAAAAAAACAAGGAGAGCATTGTTGACAAATTAAATAATAATTTTCGATTCTCAATACTTCATCGGTGATCTCACGTATGGAGCGAGAACTTAGTGATAAGAGGCCGCAGGAGAACAAATATTCAGGGGAAATAGCATACAGAGTGTAGTAAATTAATGTAATCTTTCTTCTTATAGTGACGTCACCTCGTACAGTTACAGTAAAACAATAATAAAAGTATCTAATCCACAAATTACTCATCCATTATCTTGAAGGCCCCGGAAAAGGTCAAACTAATACTTTTGATACAACCTTGCGTGTTGTTCGCCGGAAACATCATTATATAAATGTATTTATACTGTTATCTATTTATAGCTAAGATGTTACCTTAAATTTTAATAATACAATAATAAATACTTCAAACCTTTTCTTACGTGTGGGAACTAAAAACTCTAAACAAATATTTACAATTATTTATTTTATATCATATGAAGGCGGACTGGCAAATGGGCCACCTCATGGCTAGTGGTCACCACTGCAACACATTAGTATTGAACGAAATAATAATCATTCCTTATATCGCCGATAGGCAAGCCACCCTGGGAGCAAAGAAGTTATATCCCTTGTGCTTACGTTACACTAACTCACGACCCTTCAAACCGAAACTCAACAGTACTAAGTATTCCTGTTTGGCACTAGAATATAAGACGATTGGTTGGTACCCAGACTTGCACGAAGCCCCTCCAACGCGTACAATACCTACCTAATCATATTCCCCTTACCTTGCTTTGACTACCAGGCTCGAGACACGACCTATAGAATCGGAAGAGAACCATCAATTAGCGGAGCTATCGTAATTACATACAAAAAATCAATCTCATGTCGAACCGATAATCTCCTTCTTATTTAAATTGGCTAATAAAAGTTATTACACTAATTCCGTTGCCGCACGATAACCATTCACTGCCATGTTGCCATTATGTTGGTTTCTCTGGTAATTTATTACTGAACCGATTATGATTAAAACATATAATCATTTACAGTGAGTGAAATAATTGGATAGACTCGATTTTATTTTATTATCCATCGTGAAACTCGACTGCCATAAAAGTGTCTGCTCTTTCTAATATCTCTGGTATTATGGCGGAACAAATGGTCAGTGCTGTTTCGAATGGGAAACAAATCAGACTTCCCACCGGATCAAACGTTACACCAAGAAATCACATAAGTATTTTTGTAGATGGAAATAGGGTCATTTGAGGGCAAACATTTGGTTTATTGTACACTAGCGAACTATACAATAGTAAAACGATTGGGTTTTAAAATAAACAAAAGGTTTTCGATGTATGCGGCATAAACGATTTCAGCTAAACAAAAAAAATCATCCTGTATAACAAAATGATAATTATTAAAATGGAATGAATTAAAAAATAATCTATGCACCACCATTTTGAAAACATTAGTATTTGTTAGCATAATCACACAACATCAATTTCTTACATACCGTTTCGTTGTCGTCTGTCGATATAAAAAACTCCCTGACGTATTCCATCGTTTCCAGATAAATATCTGCAACGATTGTTATAAATCTAAATATAAACTTCATGTCAATAAGTAATCAATCATGCTAACTACATGAATTAAATGAACCATGATGTTACGAGGAGCAAAAAACTAAAACTTTTCTGTAACTCAGCGGTGACTTGCATTACTGCAATCTATATAACCAAAGTGCAATCACGGTACAGTCGCCCACTCGAACATACGTCGCTAAAAATGCACACTATTCTCATTCGTATTCCCAAACCGTAACGAGTGTTATTGCGCTGAACAATAATGTACATTAAAGTAAACGTTTGTATTGTACACTGAATGGCATAGCGACTAAAAATTATGCGACATTGATCTTTATTTGTAGTGAGATAGAAACGACATCGCTGTGTTTGAATACGTTCAAGGTGACACAACTGTCCGATGGTATATTATGACAGTTTACAATGAATAATGGTATTAATATTTTTATCACGGAATATTATTCAGCTGTGACTATTTGTCGGCCGATTAGTTGGGACGAACAAACTTACTTGTTAATTTTAATGTATATTTATTTACTCGTGTACTTTCCTAAATTGAATATTTCGATTTTGATAAAGCAGAATTATAGAGTGTGGAAGAAAGTATACCTACTTATAGACGACTTGTTAAGGTCTGCATTTTGTTAAGAATAACTAATATTCTATAAAATAATAGATTCAATAACTGAACACACATACACACACATTGTATTAATAATAATATTAATATCTGATTTGCTATCATTCAATAATAATATTGAATTATAGCTAATCAGGTGGCTTAAAATATTAATGATAAACGTTAGGTATGAGCTTCAGCTTTAAGGCGTTTAGGATTACACAATTCATTCAATTCTATTTTCTAACATAAAACTGTACTGTAGTCCACGTGTACATTGTTAACAAAATCCATCTCTAGAGATTCAAAATTACAATCGTATTTTTGGATTTGAGCCGACGATTCTCTATTTTCTAAACTAATGTTAACATAAAAAATGTTGGAAAATTTATGTTTCACAAATTCCATTTATTTAATCTTTGATCAACGATTAATTTTAAAACGTCTTAATCTTTGCATGCTCTTGGAAAAAATACTTTTATCTTTAAAGACTTAACAGTGAAACAACTAGAGTGTCGAAACAGACAATATTAATGACTACATTCAATTACAAAAGCAGAGTTAAATATAAAATAGTTTAGAGTGACTAGCTTTTCGGTTCTTCCAAGACTTGTCCTGCTTACGTTATTGAGTTACATAGGAGATACCTTACATTTGCCTACTATCTGGCTACTGGCTTAAAGCTGCTCGAATAGGGTTTAAGAATGAGAAAAGATTAAAAAAATCTTGACACTGAGATAATCTGAATTTTGCATTGTTTTTAATTGATCTGAATAGTGAATTTGACGATTCTTACGAAAATGTCTGTTTCCAGTTCTTCGCCAACTTATGTTATAAATAGTGTTGTGTTGTTAACAAACGCCCCAGATTGTCTACCATCTTATCCTAGTTTAAACTTAAAGATGGCCACCATTAGCTACTTGCACTGGACGGAAAAAAAATTGATATATAGCGCTTTTTGTACGTGTCTCGTTAACGTCGCTTTGGAAACAAGACGACAGTTTTAGACAATGTTGCGAGTACATCTCGTTAGTACGTTGTAATTAAGGAATTCGTTTAGTGGATTAATTCAAATTTAATATATATTTCATTCAGATTATTTTGGCTATTGAAATGTTTTTTCAAAAGACGAAATTTGTTTTTTAAATGGCTAAAACCTGCCGTTGGAATTCATTTAAAAAACAAAAATAATGACATAACATATCTGTCGACTCCCTCATTCGTAATCAGATGGGAGGAAAAATTCTAAACAAATGTATCGTTTCAGTGCAAACGGCTTTACGTTCTTCTACCACGTATTAACACCGTAGTGACTCACATTACACGATATGTAATATGCGTTTAATGCAGCAGAGCCATAAAAATCAATAAAAAAAGTATTAACATACCATTGGATAGTTACTGAGATATTATCGCCTGTCCTTCTTAGGTCTGAAATGTTTTTTTCTTAACCTGAGGTGGTGTTTGCTTTTGACAATCAATGGGCGTGTAACGCTTCGATGTTGATTAAAGATTTTGAACAGAAAACAAAAAAGCTAAGCATGTTGGAACGAGCATTTTCTTCTCCTTAATAAAAGACTGGCAGCAGTTGCCAATCACTAGGTAAACAAAGAATAATTGGAGTGCCGTGTTTTGCTTTGTGCAGAAATATTCCAAACCACAAAAGTTACAAAGGCTTAAAAGAAAAATATATTGTATTTATGCATAATTTTGATTACCGTTTGTGAGTGTAACATTTCTGCACAACACATTCAATACAATGTAATAAAAGTCGCGTGTGTGATCATCCTTAATCTTAAAAATACGTTTCGTAGCTGATTTATTATCATTCCTCTCGGACAGGAGAGATTTGCTCCGCTAGTTGTCAACTCCGTGCATTATCTGCGACAGATATTAGACAGCGTCCGAGCGTGAGGAATTTGACGAGACACGACTTTAATGACAATTAGAACTACTTTTTAAACGTTTTAATATTTTCGTCTTAAAAGTTGTGATTTATATTTCGTAGTGACGTTGATATATATAAAACCCCAAGATGCACGGTCTCGAACAAAATTAACACTCGGAACTGTCACCAAACACTCGGCGATTCTACATGAGCAGTTAATTAGCTACTTATAGTATGTATACTCGTATCTGCCCGTAAATAAGTTTCGGTAGGACACGTGTAGAATGAAAGTATTGTGAATAAGACATTAATGACACTATCAATAATAATATAATCAAATGGTTAAATTTGAATGATTTAAGTGTAAATTTGGCTAAGACTAAATATGTGCAATTAAATGTAAAAGCACGTAAAGAAATAAAAATGAATGTAAATTATTAGAATAAAATATCAACAAATGAAACAAATATTTACTGGTAAAATTATATATTTAATTGCACTGTATGCTTAAATTTGAGTCTAATTTTAATTTTTTTCATTAAAATTTTCAACGCATTCTGTAGTGATATAGTCTTTAAAACAAGTCTATAATTTTTTTTTCCTTAAGTTGACAATGACTTCATGTTTGCTAATTAACCTTTTAGGGCATTTGTGAAGTTCACTTTTTAAAATTTGGTTTCGAGATGTATCCAAAATTGAACCTCTACTTAGAGAATTTCTAGGAGATTTAAATTCTTTTTCATTTTCTAAATCAGTAATTGAACTCGTACGACAGACTTCAGTATTCGCGGCATCATCTGGTATTTCAATCTATAAGAAACATCAAAGTTATAAATATATATTAGCATACCAAATAATACTTTATAATACAGCGGCACTAAGGTTCTTCCATCTTCATCGTAGTAACGTACCTTGAGATCCAGTGGTGTATCAGATATTACCACATGCTGTAAAAAATAATGATTTGAATGAAGGTACGAAAACGTTTCTAAAAATGTATTTATCTGGCTTATGAAGGTTACTTACCATTACACTAGGAATAGCTGTTTTAAGAAGAGGTTTTATGCCCTATGCAGAGACATACATATCTTTTTCCAAAAAATGCTCTGAACAAACGACGCTTGATATATTCGGATTGAAAAATTCTTCACGCCTTTGTTGGCTGACGATTGATGTTCATTCTCCGCTTCGTAATGGATGACGAGGAAACCTAAAATATAAACATTTGAAATAAAATATGTAAATTAAGCAACGCGTCATAAAAACAACAAAAACGTGCAGTGACGCGGACAGAATGAGACTATTTGAAATGCGCGCACAATTCAAAATTGTCTCATTTTATGCGGACGATTTTAAGTCGTTGAGTTTTGATTTTATTCTTAAAATCATATATATAATTTATATGATATAATAATCATTTACACCATAACATACAATTTCAGCGATTGCGTTATAAAACTACGAGTCCCAGTAACATCACTCCAGTCACTGGCAGTATGACTACTGGTCCCAGTAAGGTATACATTGCCCGTAGTGTAAGTAATTGACACTCCGATAGGGCTCTTAGAGTCGATCGTCATAATATTATTAATTTTTATTTTAATGGATATTATAGCACGAGGCTGTGCCAAGTACCCTTAAAAGTATGGATCAATGCGTGAATATATTCCAGCGCGAGTAAAAAAGAACTCCAGGTATATTTATGTGAAAGAGGGACCTAATAAAATGACCTGTTATCAATAGTTACTGAAAACTAATAATATCTATAGATTGTTCCAGTCAAAGTGACGTCCCCTGAAGAGACGGAGTGGGTACCGCTGGCTTTTTAGTGGGTATCGCGGTGCCTTCAGCGCTGGTGAAACCCAAATACCCCTCAACATCATGTAGGGGATAAACGTAAAGGCGTTTTCTAGCAAAAAAAAAATGTAAAATACTTTACCTTAAGATTTACAAATTCGAAGCGATTTGATAACAGCTACAGGTACCAAAAGATACCCTCAGCAAGAACGAAGACGGGCACAGAGTCATAAAGTCAGCACTCAGTCTTCTGATTTTGTATCTGAGCAATCGGATTCAGAGGGTTGATGTAAATGGAAAGAGATCTCCCGGGTCTCCAGTTACTGTGGGGGTCCCTCAAGGATCAATTCTTGGACCATTTCTCTTCCTTGTTTATATAAATGACCTGCCACATCTCCTAGGTAATAAACTCGTGATAGAATTGTTTGCTGATGATACTTCTTTAATTTTTAAAATAAAAAGACGTATATGACGTGTATGACGATGTGAACAATGCTCTCTCTGAAATAGTAAATTGGTTTAGTGTTAATAATTTAATGTTAAATAGTAAAAAGACAAAATGTATTATATTCACTACTCCCAATGTAAGATGTGTCAAAAGGAGTGTACGCTTAAACGGGGAAGCATTAGATGTTTTAGAATCAACAGAGTTCCTTGGTATGACAATAGACTCTAAGCTCCAATGGGGGCCCCCATATAAATAAATTGGCGAATAGACTCAGCTCTGCAGCCTATGCGGTAAAAAAAAATAGACTTTTGACTGATGTGGATACGGCTCGCCTTATGTATTTCAGTTATTTCCACAATATAATGTCGTATGGCATCCTACTCTGGGGTAATGCAGCTGACATTAATACCATTTTTGTACTGCACAAGGGGGCTATTCGTGCAAGTTATAACCTGGGCCCAAAAGATTCGTTAAGAGGTAAATTTAAAGAAATTAAAATAATGATTGTCGCTTCTCAATTTGTTTTTGATAATGTTATGTATCTACGCAAAAACATAAATGATTTTCCCATAAATTGTGACGTACATTCTATTAACACTAGGAACAAGAATAAACTTGATACTCCAAATACCCGATTACACAGGGTTAGTAACTCTTTTTTGGGGCAATGTATACGTTTTTACAACATGATCCCAGAAAACGTTCAAAATTATTCAATTATAAAATTCAAAAGAATCGTTAAAGAGCGTTTGTGTGCTAAAGGATGTTACAATACTAATGACTTTTTAGTTGACTGCACAACTTGGGAATGAAATGATCGCCTCCAGGCTGTTTCAAATAACTAAAATATAATTATTATTGTACATGCAAAATGGAAAAAAAAAAATATCCCGCTGAGTTTCTTTCGCCGGTTCTTCTCAGGTCCGAGGTGTTAAATTCCGAACCGGTGGTAGATTTTTGACTATCAATAAGCAAGTGTAAACACTTCTATATTGAATAAAGATTTTTGACTTTGACTTTGAAGTGTAATCCTGATGACATCATTATATTTAAAACAAGTATTGTTATCAAAAGCGGAACACACGTGTGTCAACATCGGCTATCATTGTTGTTGATATCATTCAGTACACTCCGTGATCCATTACAAGGACATCTGTTTATTAACTGAAATCAATTTAATTTATAAAACCGGTTCAGTGTAATAAACGATAAAAACTTCGCTATGATAAATAATAAGAATAAACGTAAATATTCTCGGAATATGATGTTACAAAAACTTACTAAATTTCCAAGTATTATTTTATTATCTAAGGCAGTACACATCTTACACACAGCTCCATCAAGCTCCTTTTACCTCTGTGATCTGTGTGAAGCGATAGATTTTTAGTTTCCTCATATCATTCCTTCTAATTTTAAGTAAATCTACCATTTTAAGATCAGTTTTATAATTAATAATAATAATACATACTTATTATAAAAACCATTAATTACGACTGTACAAGCATACCTTCTATTTAAAAACACATAGACTGTTTTATTTAATTTTTAATTAATTTTAATTATGTTTTTTTTTCTGTAAGCTGATTTTATTACTGATATAGCTGCTACTCTGTTATAAGGTGTGACAATATGCGTCACGGACCGCCGATCGTTGTGTGGCGTCGCACTGTCTAGCAACGCTGTTGTGGGAGCGAGATAGATATTTATGCTTATAAGATGAAAGAACGAGACAAAACATCGACACCCGAGAAAAATTACGTTCTTCTTACTCGCTCCGTTATTGGTGATTAGAACGGGACGAGCTAATTCTTCTCGCTCTAGGTCGTGTCGTCCTTCAAACGACTCTAGAGCCATTTTAAACTGAACAATTAATTAGCATGGAAAATGTAAAAGTTATAAAAGTATAGGATGAGGTCACGAAGCGGAGCGCCCGCGTACTAATTAATGAAGTAATAGTCGCGGGTTTTGTAGTTGTTTTGTTTTGTTGGCTTTTAATAACAAATGCATTGTTATGTGGATTTAAGGACTCATTTTCTATGAAGTAGTGTTGGTACTTCACTGGAATTACTTATTGTTGTGCGATATGTCTACTCTAACTTGAAAACACTGTTTTTTTTTCGTATTAGTATTTGTAGTTGAAGTAAATTTTTAAGATTAATTATAAAACAGAAGGCAGATCGAGCGCTCGAAACATTGTAGTAAAGCAAAAAAGAGAATACAAAATCAAAAGCGAATGAGATTTCCTGTGTGAGTAGTAATTAACAATTAGTTAATGCGTCAATAAATGAATTATTTATAAATATGATCCTCGGCTTTAAATGCGTAAATTGAAATTGTCGATTATTGCTATCAAAACTTCACTGATAACTTAACTGGAAGGTTATTGGTTTAACTAATTAAGTTTGAGTGTAATGACTGGTTTAGAATAATTACTTAATTCATTGGAATAAGGTTATTAGAATTATAAGCTAGTTACATGGAGCCGAGATGGCACAGCGGTTAGGATACGTACGTCTTATTGTGGGTTCAAACCCGAGCAAGCACCACTGAATCCATGTGCTTAATTTCTGAGGTAACCTGCATGTGTCTAATTTCAATGAAATTGCAAAACACGCATAGGAGCAGCCTGTTGGTATTAACTCCAAACCCAGCCCAGCAGTGGGGCTTTAATAGAATGTTATAGTAGTATAAAGTGATAGTAGCTGAATCATATGCAGAGGTTATTTAATTGTAATGAGACTACTCATATTCACAAATAACAAATATTAATAATAATATCAGTTATAAAAATCTTCTTTTAATAATTTATTGTTCGATGTGAACATTGTAGTCTATCTGCCCTATTTTTTTTATTTTCACACATCAAGCAATTAAGAAATACCATATGTGGTAATGTTACTGGTGTTAACTGCAAAGTCGCGCTTGTTTCGCAAATCAAATTATAGAATAAATAAAACAAAGTTGCTTAACTTTACTTGGCTGAGGTAAATCCATTTCAAAATTAAAATAAAATATTGTACTACATTATAATCTCAAGAATTTCGTATTAAAACATAAAATTATAAAAATGGGTAAATAACTTATTTGAAATATTGTGTAATTATATTTACGCGTAGTCCAGGGCGATGTTATAAAAATCCCTTTCGATTTACATCTAATAAGTAAAAAAGCCTTTGGCACTAGATATTCTTTAATCGAGCGAAAGAACAAACCATCTTCTGTCTCATATCTCGTATACTCTGATATGTCTCTTTCTCATCAGTCGCTGTCGCTCCGTCGAGACGCGAGGGAGGGTAAACCGCTTCGTTACGTAACGCGTTACGGCGCCGTCTGTCCGGCTTCCCTTTCTCTTACGCATTCAGCGTTCAGTGTGCGATAGACATACAGTGTTGACAGTGAGCATTTAACTTAATACTATCACCGTTTTTTAAAGTGATTATAAAAAAATATGATGAAGCAAGCTGAAAATGATCCTCGGAACATAACAGAATCTCCCAACGAAAGGTAAGTTTCATAATACAATCTGATACGATTTATCAATGCCAAGCATGCAACAACTCTGCCGATTGCTACTGCGACTACACTTTGAATTCCTATATATCTTTAGCGTCACTGCTTCGATATATCTATAATGTTTATGATTTTTATAAAAGTCTAACCAGCAAGCACCTTACTCTCTCTTTGTTACTTCTTTAAACGTAGAATATTTATTCCCAAATCATTATTTTAGCGATATTCAAATGGAAGCCGTAGATGTTTATCAGCATCAGCAACAGACGCAGCGAGAGTCGCAACAAAATATACAATCACGACAAACACGACCCTATTCAAATGCTGAACGCCAAAAGAGATACAGAGAAAAGAGAAAAGCTGATAAAATGAACGCATGTAGTACAATCAGTCAATCTAGCGACGATCAGCCGCAAGAACAACCGCAAGATGATGTTCAAACAAATAAACGTCGATCCCAATCTAATGCCGAACGACAAAGGAAATATAGAGAGTTATTGCGTGAAAAACGACAGCAAAAACATTCATCTGGTATCCAGCGAGAGAAAAAGTAAATTTATTTTTATTTTCCACATAATTAAATGCATGTTTAACCGAACTATTAATATATCTTTTGTGATTTATGTTACAATTTTAGGGTCGACGAAGCTGAACTTGCACGAAAACGACATTTAAACAAACAGCGACAGAGCAGGTTTAGAGCACGGCAGAGATTTCAATGGCTTAATACATCTTCGCATCAAGCACAGGCAGAAAGGTTTATTTTGTTTAATAATATAACATTTTTAACGACCTAAGCTAACCTATTTCAATATGAAATAGTTCAACTTAAATTAGTTTAAGTAATCATTTCTGTCGGGCGTCCCGAGAAGCACAAGATTTTATTTTTTATCGAGGAAATCGGCCAAAGTGATATGCGGGGGTTTTTGCGAACTTATTGATTTCGGCTCAAAAATAAATAGTTATTTTTCGCAATGCGATTTCCTTATTAAACAAAGGATTTCGCCTACGCTTGAAAAAAAAATACAAACAGAACTAATAAATTAATTGAGAAAGAAATATGAAAATGACCCTCTGTTTTGTTAGTAAATACCTTTTTACTCCTAAACTATAAATCACAAGATTGAATTATTGACATCAGCTTATTTTATAATACAACACCAAGAGTCCCTTCAGATTATTTTTTAGAAATATATTTCATAATATATTTTAGGTAATTGATACCGCTAATCGCGATGCCTCCCCTGTGTCGCTCAATAAATCAGTGCGGGGCGAGACGTAGTGCTGAACAGACCTGTGACACTTTTATTGGAAAACGTCGCACTGTATTATGTTTTTGCAAAAACCTTGCATATCTTGTAAATATTAGTAGCAGTTGCGTTCATTTGTGTTAGTAATTAATTCCTCGCCTTAATATACCTTTCTCGATATGGGAAACAAAAAAAATCGTCAAAGGTATAATTTGAAAATAAATTACAAGAGAAGAATACAAAGAATAAAATTGTAAGTACCGCCTAATATTCTATTACCAAAAATCAATCATAGAGTTGGTACATGAGGTACTTAAACAAGTTATTTTAAGACATTTTAGGCGGCTGTTAAGGTACCGAAGTAGTTATATGTAAACATTATTTAAGTATCGTCTATCGCAATCGAAGAAGGAATGAAGATAAACCAACCTTAGAGTTCTTGATTAATATGTCTTTATTTATAATGCAATACTATTGCACTTAACTACATCCACTTTAATTTTACTTCCAAAGTTCCCATAACAGCTTCGTCGACGTTAAAAACGGAATTTTATAGAAAATCCATACTGAATATTACTGAAGATTACTCAAGGTCACGACCAATGATATGGCGAGTTCTTTGTTAAATGTTGTTTATTTGACTTTTTTCCTCTTGTGGTTGGAATAGACTATTTATTTCAGGTAAACTACCGTAATATAGATATTTAATATCCAGAATATTGAAACTAAGTAAAAATATTTGCTTTTATTATTTAAGGACTGGTTGGAGAAAGTATATGTATAATTTATCGACATCCCTGATTCACTCACTATTCCTTGATATAACTTTTAAGAACTTCTTGATTACTAACTGTAACAATTATTAAAACAATGTAAATTGTATTGTAATTTGCCAAAGAAGTGATTGGCACTGCATGATTTTGTACCTTCTGTTATCATTTTTTATTTGTTCTCTAGGTCACTTTAGCGTTCACTTTAGCGTTTGTTGTCCACTGAGTTAACATATTTTGAAGATATTCATTGATATTTAGTAAAATCAGCGATAACTAAGATACTAGTTTGTAAATATTTTTATGTATTTTGTTCAGATGTCTATTATTTAATAGGAAAAGTTCTGATTCCCCAACATCGCTCCAACACGAAATGAATTATAAACACAAATAATGTTTCTAAAGTAATACTCGAAGATTCATTGAACCTTTTCCAACGCAGGCAAATAATTCAATATACTTTTACGAATGAAACTGTATGTTAACATGCTAAGCTAAGCGAATATAGCTTTACTTCCAGTGGACAATAAACCTGATACCGTGATTATAAAATATGATTTAGATCTGCCGTGGAAGCGGGAAAAACACGAATATATTTTTTGAACGTTTCCTCTTCGTCGACCAACAAACTGTTGCGAGCTGTCCGTCCGCAGTTCGCACAAAAACATTCGTTTTTATTCGCGATTGCATTGAAATTATTACTCACGTGTCTAGGTAAGCAGTTAGCAACAAATTTACATAATTATATATTAATATCTGGTAACCCGTCCGGTTAATTGCCAAATATCTAAAAAAAGAAAAAAATATATTTTGTACAATGTATTTATTTTTATTGTATATGTACTTGTATATAACAGATTTGTTTCTTGTTAGGTATTTGGCAATTAACCGGACGGGTTACCAGATATTCTTTTGAAACGCTTTTCCGAAAAAAAATGTTCACTTCAGTTTTTTACATTTATTCATCACCTATACTCCGAGTCCCCGGGAAGGTTTGTACTTATTTATTTTTTAAATAAATAATAAATGAATATTGGACAACATTACATACATTACTCTGATCCCAATTTAAGTAGCTAAAGCACTTGTGTTATGGATAATCAGAAGTAACGACTGTACCACAAACACCCAGACCCGAGACAACGTAGAAAACTAATGAACTTTTTCTACATCAACTTGGCCGGGAATCGAATCCGGGACCTCGGAGTGGCGTACCCATGAAAACAGGCGTACACATTACTCGACCACGGAGGTCGTCAAATGAATATTCATCATGAGTTTGATTTAATATCAATTAAAAAGGCGAAGTATATCTAGCACACTTGCTCCTTAAGAGGACTACAGAAACTAAACGTCAGTTTTATAATGCCTAAAAGTATATGATCCATTGCAGCAAACAAAATCAGAAAATATATGATAATCTTTAGGATATATGATAGTTAGATAGTGTTATGAAAACGTGATATAATAGAATATCAGAAAGTTTCCTCTAAAAAAATCTTTCAACAATTAAAAACTGTACTTATACACAGGCAATAATTCTGGTTTTTTGTCAGATTATTCTACAAGCAATATATTAACGTAATACTGTTTCAATTTTTTAATTCGATCAATAGATTGTTTTTTAAACGAGACATTCTTATTTTCGAACAAAATACGTACGCATGTTTGCGTAAACGCTGTGTACGGACAGCAGTGCCGGCCAAGGCCTGATGCTAGACAGACGTATCGATCTTTTCGCCGCATCATTCCGTCGAGATATTAATTGTTTTTGTAGTTTTAATTATAAATTAATTGTTTCATATTTTGTTATCGTTAATATAATAATAATAAAATAGCATAGTAGTAATTAAGCACTTGTTTTGTTATTAATTTTCTTGTGTAAATATGGGAAATAAATTGAAATTGACGAGGAGGAGTAAAAGACTTGCATATAAATTAAACGCCGAACATATGAACGCTATTAAAAGGTAAGAAGAGCATTTCGTTAGTAAATATATATTTTTTAATAAACTATGAATATTGGATACGCCTATTAGGAAAAGGTGCAGTCACTTCGCATACTCTCAGATTTTTCGATCCCAAACTTAACGGCGTAACCGTTAAGTAGAGTACTTGATCAAAATAAGGAATTGCATTGAAGGTGCCTAGATTCGATTCCCAGGAACCGAAACAGTATTATATTTTTCATTGGAAATGAAAATTCTACGGGGCATATTTAGATATATGAATATATTTATTAAATAATTTTATATTGACTAAATTATTAACATATATATTTTTTTTTCAGAGCAAAGAAACTCGGAATCTTTAAGAGGGAAGCTATTTCTATTGCGTAAGAGTTTAATTTTATCGATTTAGTTTATAATTTTATTTATAAATTATAAACAATATATAAATATATATTTTGTTTATAAATATTACTTGGTGGTAGGGCTTTGTGCAAGCCCGTCTGGGTAGGTACCACCCATTCATAAGATATCTACCGCCAAATAACAGTACTCTGTATTGTTGCGTTCCGGTTAGAAGGGTGAGTGAGCCAGTGTAATCACAGGCACAAGGGACATAACATCTTAGTTCCCAAGGTTGGTGGCGCATAGGTGATGTAAGGAATGGTTAATATTTCTTACAGCGCCCTTGTCTATGGGCGGTGGTGACCACTTACCATCAGGGGCTCATATGCTCGTCCGCTAAACAAAGCCATAAAAAAATATATTTGTAATTATTGTTATTTATGAATGAATTTTAATAATGAAAAAAATTAAGTGCAATCGTTACATAAAATAAAAAATGCAATTACCTCGTGAACCAAAGAACTAGAATATTTAGAATTGTCATTTGTACGTAATTTAAAATTAGATTGGAACCTACGAAAAAGTAGCACTACGAAAGAATCACGATAATTGTGAAGTAATTGTTAAAAGTACACATTCGCATAAGTATATACTAGAAGTAGCTCTAAGTAGTACTAGTAGTAGTAGAAGAATAATACTTGGGCACTACCTAGTATTATTCTTAACATCAGCCGCACGTTGCTGGGTAAAATCACCTTGCCATAAACACACTTAGAATTGGTTTTAAAAATAATAATGGAATTTTAGGTGATTGGTGCCCCTGTAATTAAAATGTATCTTGTATTTGTCTAACGGCGTAATGTATAAGAAAATAGAAAGGACTTGTGGTTACAATCAGAATTATTATCATAATAGTTACAATGCTTTCTTGTACACGATATGGCACGTTATTTTTGGAGTTGCTAACACGCGACAGAGCCACATAAAACTGGCGGTGTGCACTGGGAACTGGACTCGCTTAAATGCAAACCAAAAGTTTTTGAAATCAGAGGGAACATAAAATCACCTGCGCCGCACCAAAGCCCATGGAAGAATTGTAGTTTCGGCCTTACGTTGCGAGTATTCTGATGAAACTACTGCAGATACGCATTGAGTTGGCGCGTAGTGTATAAGTGTATGTAGGTAGTCGCCGTACATGGAATCAGCATAAAATGGAAATGAGATTGTGTTGGGTTCCGGTTTGACAGGTGAGTGAGAGTGAGTTCTTAGGTAGTCCAACTTGTCAATGGAATGTCTATTTCATGCTTATTATGTATTCTGGTTTGAAAGATGTGACAGTGTCCTTAATAATACAACACATATTTGATCCTGCTGATATAGTGCCTTAGTTTATAAGTTTTACTGTGTCAGTCGAGATGGCCCAGTGGTTGGAACGCGTGCATCTTAACCGATGATTTCGGGTTCAAACCCAGGCAGGCACCACTGAATTTTCATGTGCTTAATTTGTGTTTACAATTCATCTCGTGCTCGGCGGTGAAGGAAAACATCGTGAGGAAACCTGCATGTGTCTAATTTCAACGAAATTCTGCCACATGTGTATTCCACCAACCCGCATTGGAGCAGCGTGGTGGAATATGCTCCATACCTTCTCCTCAACGGGAGAGGAGGCCTTAGCCCAGCAGTGGGAAATTTACAGGCTGATTATGTTATGTTATACTGTGTCAGTGTTTGGACATTCACATGGTCACCGTCGGTTAAATGGTTATTATAAAGTCTTGTTTAGCGCTATATAGCAGGAGCATAAATGCTTTAATAATTACAGTTATTATCAGTCTCGACTTCAATTATTTGATTGAACGCTTAACTTTTATCAAATGTCCAACTTTATTATCGATAGATATATATCATGGTCCGCATCGAGTTATCATTAAGCTAACACGGCGTCCAAACATAAAGATTCTTAACACCAGTCAGGGTTGGGAGATAAAGGACCAATGAGCAAAGGAGACGAACAATATCCATATTCGTTTGTTAGAGCGGGATGGGGATGAGAGAGAGTGAAGATGCGCGCACGCTTGTTTTTTTAGGTCAAAGGTGAGTGGTCGCGAAACGGTGCACATGTGTTATACGATTCACGCTTGTGGTGAACAATGCCGAGTTTATGTTGTGTTGCTATGCGCGGCCGGTGAACTTGATGTACACCAAAATTTGTATTTTGGTTGAACGATTTTAATGACCTTGTGGTCATTAAAATCGTTCCTGGGGACAAGATATACGTTTCTATAATAGAATTCCGCAGATATTTTTAACATTGCTAACTTTGCAGTACGTGAAGATCTTATGTCAAAATCCAACATTTGTCGATTTTGTGTATTTACCTATGTTTTTGAATCAGTATAATAAATCGGGAGTTGATTTGAGGAGATACCTATGTCCAGCCGTGGGTTACGATTGGCTGATGTTTGTCATGTAAATGAAATTAGAAGAGAGTTATAATTATGTTGATTAATATTTAAAAAATGTCAATAAATGTATACAGGTAGCCCGTGTCGTACGTCACGGGTTTTATATGCAAAGCTGGACAAACGACCATGGTGCAGCTTAGGGTTCGAGGGAAAAACACATGGAAGTGACATGTTTCATTGCAAGATTTTCCCATAGATAAATTTTCGTTAGCAACAGTCTACTATAATGAGTTGGTGGCCAACGTTTGTCAACCAACGTGTTTGTTTGAACAGATGTTAGCGCTATCTCGTTATATAAATTATCGATTGTTTGATGACAAATATTTGCTTAATTATTTACTGAAGCTTGACACTGAGATCTAGATACAAGTAAAAAAACAAGACAAGAGAAATAAAATCTTTTTTATTATTTACAAGAGGCATGCGCTTGACAACGATCATACCCGATGGTGAGCGCTGATATAGTCTCAAGATGGAAGCGCTTGCCTAGAAGCTGGCTATTCACTCTTCCCATGATTGCTCGAGGACGCTATGCCATCTGTTGGAACAGAAATCTCGAGACCGAGGTGAGCGCAGCTGGCGAAAGGTAGAAACGAATAGCGGATTAACGTGAGCAGCAAAATTCGCGTGTATACAATTAAATTATTTTTGATTTATAAACAAATCTGTTTCATATTAAATCTCACATCATAAAAATAATTTCATTATCTCATTGGACAAAAACCAAACGACGGAAGTAATACATTTTACAAAAACGATCAAATGACAGGAACAGGTTCTAGACGCTACCGTCGACCACGAACACGGTCACGAACGATGAAGTCATATAGTAACACTGTCCAAAACATTATTCAGATTAGAAGTGAAAAAAATAACATTTTTTACAACACTTTGAAATATCGATACAAATAAAATTACAAATAAGATCAATGATTAAATACATGTTGAAAGCGTGTTCCGACTACATTAAATAGAGTATGGGCTATTTAATAATTCGTTTAGGCAATCATCCAATCGTCCACCGAGATAAGAGTCGGCTCGCAATGCGGAAGTTTTCCTGCCATTTGGATCATTGTAGCCGATAACAATTGGATTATAAATACGTATCAAGTAACCCGTGAATGTATCTTTGAAAAAACAAATGCTAGTGCAAAAACGCAGAGGCCAAGGGTAAGACCGGTTGCCGGCTAAGAACCGACAAGCAACTGCAATACCACACAATAAAAAACCCTACTCTATTTATATTACTATACCAAAAATATTCACCAAGTGTCAACTGTCAGAGACTCCGACGTTTTCGGTAAATAAATAATGACCAGAGAGGAAAAGCAAAGGACGGGTAAAGTGGTAAGCCTCTAAGCTCGTGCCCGGACCGACTGCGCCCACTCAGGAGGAGCCCCCACGTACGCAAGTGTCAACAACAGCACGAAGTTTGAACTCAATCGGTTTAGGACACAACACAAACAAAAGTAACTAGCATTATTTATTACGACAACAATAAAGAATGGAAGTACCAATTCAAATTCCTTTTTAAATACATTATTATTTGTATCTAAGCATATCTTAATGTATATATATTTATAAGATATATTTAGACGGCCACAAACACGTCGGCTTCTATTAGTCTACATTAGTAGAAACGCCCTCGTGGAATAACCCGCGCATCAGTCAACACCAGCCCCACTCTATAGCGGTGCTCCTGACGATGTTGCCAGTGTAAATATTGTTAGTTGGGTCTCAGAAATAGTATTACGTCTTGGGTAGAGAGAGCTTGGACAAACATTTGCCTTCGTGCTCACCTCAACTGTATTAAATCCAAGTATTTTAGGACACGGTATATATATACTGTATTTTACATAAGCAAGTGGAGGAACAGCTGTCCCGCTGCTGAATAACCACTTCTTGTGATGAGAAGGAAATGTAGGTTTGGAGCTTACACCATCGCAATGTTCCGATACGGGTCGGTGAATACACGAATACAAGAAGCATCTTAAACAAAAATAAGGAAATGAAAAATAAGTGCATGCCCGGTTTTGACCCCGCAATTTTCGTTTCACTTGTTCTACCCGCTGGGTCAACTCTTCTCGTATAATAAAGATAATTAAATTAAATTTCAATATTTCTGACATTTGTTTTCAATCTACAATAGATCCTGATTAATTCGCTTTGGAAATTTTCAAAAAGAGCTCTTTGTACTCGACTGCGAAACATAAAATGAGGTCGATTGAGAAACACAGAGTTAGAAAGATATCAAATTCTACATATTATTTATTCAATTACACATTACGAGCAATTTGTAGTATCAATTAACGACCGGCTCCCGGTGTTGAGATATAAAGTTTATTGAGAGAAACCGACAAGCAACTCAATTAAGAAATATCGTTCCAACTCACTTTGGCGAGCAGTACCTAATATTAACAAATAACGTAAGTTTCATTAGCACAATTAAAAAAAATGGGCCCCCATTGTGTTATTTGAAAAATGTGACCATATAGAGACCATATATAGTATTATATCATTACACCTATTTTAATAAACTTGACTTTTATACACATTTTATCGACACGATGCCCTCCATAAAATGACAATTACATATTAACGGTAAAATTAAATATGTTTTTAACTCATAAAAGCAATTTTTATTTATTAAACCTACAAGAGGTAATAAATATAGCAGTGTCCGTAATGGACTGCAGTTAGCTTAATTAGCATCGGCTTTATTGACAATAACCAGCACAGAAGCCGCCAGCTCGGCCGCTCGGCCGCTCGGCCAGTGATGGCTGCATCTGTGTAACTAACAGTTACAGCTGGCAGTACCGTTAAGGACCGGCAATAAGATATCATATTATTTGATTACTATTAAGTTTATACGATCATATGAGAAGTAAAATTACAGCCCTGAGAGCCAAGATACGCCAAAATTGGCCGCAGTGTAACCATGAAAAAAACGTACGTATATCTGAGTGTCGCAGGCGCTAAACGAGTCGGATTGAAGAAAACTTTGTGTATATGCGTAAAAATAAAATGTAATTAAAAACGCGCTCATTTCCACCGTACTTTCATAAGCGGTGCAAAAAAAGAACAATCGATTATTAATTTAAACTTAATTATTGATCTTTCGTAATAATGCATTTTCGTAAAATATACACGAACTTTCTGATTTCTTTGCCCGAAATCTCTATTGTCGTCATAGCGTCTCATCTTTTTTTAACTCTGAGTTTATCAACTCAGTCCAACCCACGTCTAGGTACATGGTGAAGGCAGGTACATTTTAAGATAATGCCTAAATACTCGGAAAGTGAAGGTACTTTGTACCTACACGATGGCAGTGAATAAATACTATACTTTATTTCTTGAATTGGTGTACGTTAAATTGTATAATATGTGTCTTATAAGTAATAACCATTTATGTAATACTTCTAAGTAGTATTCAAAGCGTTGTTTTCATACATAAAAAAGCAAATCGAAACGTAGTCCATTGCGAGCAAGAAACGCGTGTATTGGGCAAAAAACAAACAAAGGTCACCTCAAAGATCACCTAGCTACTCGTACATAGAGGCTGAAACGGTTTGTTTAACTACCAAAATAACGTTTCTGCTGTGGGTTAACATCGCTATAAAATGGTTGGCTCGTAATAAGAACGCTTTGTATATTAAATATTAAGGTATTTAATTAAAAAGTAAACATCTATGTTAAACCTACAGTCCTCCCTGTGGTCGGACCGACAAGACGTGTGGGCGAAGATGTATCTATCCCTCTCATTCCATGCTTTCGCTCTAACCTTAGGCAAGAACTACTGCGTATCGAAAGTTGCTCTACTTTATTATTTTTTAAACAATGTTTACACGGCAAAATGAAAATTGAAATCAAACGTACCAATAACGTAATCAAATTCAAAGGTCAATACAATTGTATACTCTTGTAATAGTGTTTCTATGCACATTATTTAGCAAGTTATTTTATTTTATGAATTGAATGAATTATATTATGAAATTATGTATCGTATGCTTGTATTTATTACAGTTTTAGTTCAGAGTTTTGTAGCAAACTAAGGGTTCTTTATAATAAGAAAAATATGTTCATGGTATTTAAAATTATGAAGATTTGGCACTGCAGCGGCTAGGGAAGCTGTGAAGAAAAGTTTAATTTTAGTGGGGAAGAGTACAAGCACCGTGGAAGCCACTCCGAAAGTAATATCCATCATCAACAACATTGCTGACATGGCTTTTTAAAATTATAAGTTATTAATTATGTACTTGAGTTGATTGCTTCTTTGTTAAAAAATGGCATAGAGTTCATTATAAATATACGTTTATAAACCTTTTCCTCGTTTCCATATCCTAAGTCCAGTCCGTCTTATTTTACGCCTCGACGCCCGCATAGAGCAAAGCGTCATTATAATACTTACTCGCAGTAGCCAAATAATCTTTGAGCTGCGCACGTACAAGAATTAGATTTTACTGAAACTAAAATAAATATATTTAATGGTATAAAAGAAAAAAAGTTTGAGCAATTAGTTGCTTAATAGAGCAACTATCGTTTCCTTTAGGATAAGGTAACTTCTTCTTATAAGATAAGCAGAAATATCTTTGCGAACCTTAAAATAATGTACTTTGTATAATTTTAATACAATGTTATACCTGAAAACGCCCTGAACAATTCTGAAGATTATAGTGACTGACAGTATTTTTTTGTTTTTAAGGAAATCGGAGCTGTCTGCAATGTCCGTGCCAACATCATCAGAAACGGATTGCAACGAGTCGAGTAATTCGGAACCGGTCGTCGTGAAGCCGATCATCCATAATTCATGGTTGGCATTAAATACGACGTCAAAAGAACTGGACTTGGTCAAAAAAGAGCCGAATGATGACAGCTCCATCTCAACGCAGGACTCGTCGGACGAAAACTCATCCTTTTTCCAATTCTTTCGTGGAATCCACAGCGATTACCTAGAATTGCCGGCAAGGAAACAAAGACCATTTAAGCGAAAATGTTTAAATTACTTACATGAGCTGCTGGATGAGGAAGAAAACGATCAGACAATGCCAGAATATACGCACCCAGTCAACGTGTTGAACCTGTCCAACGCAGGCCACGACGACAGTGACGACGACAAAGACGTTAAGCCCGTAGTGGGGGACGGATGCGTCCTTCCCAATATCTGATACTATTGTAAGGCAATATGTGGATACGATTCGACGGATGTTTTTGATGCTTACTTGTGTGAAACATCCATTAGCATACAAGTTCCCAAGATATATGTTAGTCAGTAATTAAATATTATATTATATGTTTAGTACATAAGTTTCGTGTTATTTTTGTACCAGACACGGTTGTAAATCGATGTATATTGCTTGCTCATATGATCCTTCAATTGTTACGTGACAAATGAGGTTTACAAACTTAACTTTAAACCTGAATTCTTGAAATTACTTTTATAATTAAAATGTGTATAAGTATGCATTATAATTCAGATGTACGTTTTGTTTACTGGTAGTGTATCTGTGTAGTCGACACACACTCTCTAATCATTTCACCGGCACTCAAAGCCAATGCTGATGTTTTCCAATAAGAAGAGAGTATGAGCCAATTTTAGGCATAAGAGATATGAACTCTGATTTCACAAATTAAATAATTTGGCTATATACTACGAGTATAACTTACAACACTACTGTCCTCGCGAGTGTTAGAATGGTTATATATATACAGATGAGCCATAATATAAAAAATTGTAAATTTAAAATATTTGTTTTTATGTTTGTATTTAATTTGATTAATGTTTAGATATGTTAAATAAATATATACATGTATAAATGCTGCCTATCCCTACTGTATATATAGAAGTAACATATAATTGACTCATCACAAGATCTCGAAACTATTGGTCTATTTGACTTGCAATAAAATTTAGCGTAGATACTCCTTTCGCGATATGACCCGTACGAAGTCGGGATGGGCAGCTAGTTCCTTTTTTATGCTATTGTTGTATCACTACGGGTTGTTATTTTTTTAGTCTAAATTTTTGGATTGCAAATTGATGACAAACATTTGCATTGAACTCTACGATGCCAACTTCTTCGTTGAATCGGAGTTTGTGTTTTTGAAAAGTCTTCCTAGATGCGATTAGTTTTCGTGGGATTCGCTTGCAGCGATTTTTTAGTACGAATAAATACAGAATGTCATAAGGAAATGGGTTTTATTACAATTGTCCACATTTTGATTGATCTGCCTAATGTTTTGGAGTCACATGTGCTATTTCTATAGTGGATACGACATTGTAATTGCACTTGAAGTTTAAAATCTTAGAATTTTCACATTTCATAAATTTGCCAGTGAACATGGTCAATATGGACCTACTTATGTGTTTATTAGATGAATACTTGTGCAATAAAATAACACCAATTTATTTTATCAAAGCGCTTCCGTCTGTTCTATAAATAAATAATATATATATATATGTAAATATACATGATTGATAAATAATATTTCACCGTACAAAATGGTACAAATACATTTCATAAGCCAATAAAATATCCTTCAATCACCGACATGTCGTCACGCTGCCAAGCAACAATCATAAGTTATTTATCTCAATAAATTGCCTGCACAGCATACATATATAATAGAAAACGTTTCCATCATCAGATCGCGTTCAATAACGTTGTTATTACAACGAAATACCGCTTCCAGTCGTCAGGTATCGAAATATTTGTCATATCGAATGACCGAGTCTGACAGCGCTGTGAGCGCTCTTATAAAATAAGCACCGCTGTCACTCGAGCGAGGGATTGTGGATATGGAAGGGGTTTAAGCGCAGGCAGCGCTGTAGAGTGTCAGTGTCATTCAAGCGACATGCGACGTTGCTAGCGAGCAGGCGAGCTGCGGCCCGAGCGAGCGAGTTGGCAGCGCCGCGCCCCGCCCGTTCTGCGGCAATGAATTGAAATGTGGAACGGCCGACGTCGTATTTGGATAAAATCACAAATAACAATTCGTAGTTAAACGATAAATTATAAGTTTCCTGCTATAACATTAGCTACGAATTATTCCTATAATAAACATGTACACTATCTTATTTGAGTATAATAAAAATTGGTCATTTAATTATAATTAAGTATACAATTAAAATATTTTTTAATAAATAAAAACTTTAAACTTTATTTTGAATATATTTTTTCAAGAACATAATTTGAAGTCATGAATTAAAATCGATCAAGGGGGAAATATAATCTGATGTATTTATAAGATAAATATCTGTATAGATTTATTATGGCACTTCTATTTATATTCACTCAATGGTAAACCACGCCGTACACCGAGTGCGATGAGCGATACGACCATCTATTACCATTCAAAGCGGCAACGCCGCGCATCGCTTTCCTTAGCGCAGTATAGCTAGCGCCTCGCATGGGGAGGACGCGTTCGCGCTCGAACGCATTTTATATACGAAAAGGTTCTTTGTTGTGTTGAGATCACGCAATAATGAATGCGAGAGAATACAGAGAGAAATTAATTGATGAAGTGAAAAAGTACCCAGTGTTGTACGACACAAACCACGAGAACCATCGCGATATCGATGTCAGAGACCGTTGTTGGCAGGAAATATCCGAGCGTCTCGGGGCTAACTGTAAGTACCTACTCTATCCGCTTAATAATAAGGTCGATACTTGGATGTCGTAATAAGTTAAGCTATATTCCAGGCCATTAAAAGATATAAGCGACTTTATGGCTTTGGTTTAAGTGTTGCGTTCGCGTAGCAAGTTTAATATGGAGTGTCTTCAGTGCCTCTATTCACGCATCACAGATAATAAACTCGTGATTGTTTTCATTTTACGTTGATTATTGACGGCAATAGTTATGTTTTCGATCGTTTTGTTGTATAAAGTGTTTTTTGTTGTTGTAAATTCACAATAAATGCTTAAACTTCGTTTTTATATTCTATGAATAATAAATTTCTTTTACAATTAAACGATATTCGAAATTGTTTGACACGCGTGATTTTAAACAATACAAAATATTTTTTCTGTCGTTTTGGCTTGAGAATATATAGAAGAAATATCTTTTATAATAATAGGATCACATAAGTTACAATAAAATCCACCGATAGCTCTCTATGTCAGACACTTTTAAATAAGTATTCTTTTGTATTCATTTTAAAAACATTTTTAATTTATATTCGCTTACTCGAGAAGACAACAATCAACAATGTTCCCTTAATACATGCATAGAAACAAACATTCGAAACACATACCACTCTAATGGATATCTGGATCTATATGGATCGTATGGACAAAAATACAATTTAAAAATGTATTACTCACACCTCGAATAACCTCCAGTTAATATCACACATCCTATCAGTCAACTTGTAATTAATCTCTTATTGACCTTTTCTGAATGATAATGATAATGATACTGATACGATATATGTAGTTTCTCAATGAACTGAAAACTTATACTTTAGTTTTAAATTATTTCATTTATGATAGAATTACAAATTTTCTCATTTTATATTAATGAAATTTTTAGTTAGTTAGCTATTAATCGTGTGTCTGTACACAAAAAATCATTACTACTCTGACCGGTGCTGGGATTAAATAGTAGATTTTTTCTTTATTCTTAACAAACCCAGGCCAACGAAGTCAGGTCCAAGAACGTATTATGGTCATACAGAAATAGCTGGGCTATAAATAATAAGATTTTGAATAGGAAATCTTTGAATATAATGTATATAACATAACATCAACAGGCGAAGTATTAAAACGCGAATGGAAGATCCTCCGCGACTCCCTTCGACAATCCCTCAAGAAAAGCGACAAGGGCGTTACGACTAAAGCAGGATTGCCCTGCAAGAAATGGCGTTTCCAGAATAGGATGTCCTTTGTTCTACCGTACATGACGATGAGGCCGTAAGTATTTTGATTGATAATTGTACACCAGTAATAACAGAATTGTTTTGAATACTATCTAGACACGCGGTAGCGTGTCAGCCAAGTTCGAGGAACAGAACTGGCGAGCAGCACCGTGTGTAATATTACACGAACCATTTGGAGCCACTTTTGATATCCTCATAACTCAAAAACTATTTGCCATAAACGTGTCAAATTTATTACGGTTCATATATTAAGACTTGCGAGATACATATGTGTTCCAAATTTTATAAACGCATCTCAAACGGTTATTTAGATATTAACGTCTAAAAATCGTCATTTTTATCACTGACTGACCTATAGATCAAAACTATTACCTACTTCCAGGTGACCTAGAAAGTTCAAATTTGGCATGCAGGTAGATAATTAGGCCAATACAAAGGAAATCTGAAACTGGTAAATTTTTATAATTTTTCATTTTATTGGGTCTATTAGGAACACTTATATACTTAGTTCCTGTAATAACTGTAAAAAAAAGATGTAAGAACCAGCAACCAAAACTTATGACAGCCGGTCTTAATGTGGATTTTAAGGTCTTCGCGTGAATATATAACGAGTTGAATACCACCCTTAATTTTTTTAAATCCAAATATTTCCGTTTTAGTACTTATGAGTATAGTCGACTTTCGTATTTATTACGTTATTAAATGGCATTTAACGCACATCAATGGCGCAAAATCATTATACTTTAAAAAATAATAATAATAGGCATTTCGGTACACAGCGGGATAGGAGCGTTGCAATAAAACCTTGACGCGGACGTGTCCGAGCGAGTGGCAACCGCGCTCATAAGAATTATTCCAATGCCTTCCGATGGAAGCTGCCTAGTCTATTTGATTGCATATTCTTTGTTTGATTATACTAGTATACAACAAAAAATAGGTTTCGTGAGACTGTAGTAGAGTATGTATATCGGAACTGGGACGATTTAAGTGTGTACTCTAGCGCTACAAACGGGGATCCTTATTGCTCGGAAAAACAGTATTGAGCAAGCATGCTGATGTCGGCAAAGGACTGGTGAATGGGTCCAATGGAAAAATAGAGAAGGTACATTGGGACGTCGACAACAGCAATAGCGCACGTAACAATTCAAATTAAACATAATTTAATTTGCGAACTAGAAGTCAGAACCAAGTTTCCGATATTAAGTAATGTATACGTTCAAAGGAAACAATTCTCTATTTGCTTAGCATATTCTACTACTATCCACAAATCACAAGGCCTTCGCCTTGACAGTGCTCTTCTCGACATAGGCTTCTCTATATTTAGTAAAGAGCAGGCTTACGTTGGCCTCTCCAGAGTTAAAACCTTAGATGGAGTACATCTTATCAATTTAGGTCCAAGTCAGATCAAGGCACAAGTAGAGTACAACCGTCTGCGCACGTTATACCGCCCCGACTTGGCCAAATTAAGTATAAACAGAAAACGCGTAAAAAAAATCCGCAATTCACTCGAACATTTCAGAGGTACAAGAAAATATAGAACGTATCACAAAAAAGACAATTATACCCCGTAAACGTAGGAAAATAGAATAGTTTAACAAAAACCATTTGGTATTAATTTTGTTATTAATAAGTACCTACTAATAATTTATATACAAAAATAAGTGATATCCCATCAAAAACATAAATGTAAAAATATGAGAACTAGCCAAGACAGACCTTAGGCTACAATATATTATCCTAAGTTATAAGAAGAAATGATATTTTATGTAGTTATAAATAAATTTCAGGAAGGACCATTGAACTTCGCACCCATTTAGATCTCACTTCTTTTGTCGTTGAAGTCAACTACCAAGGTAGATATCATAATATTGGACTTGGCTCTCATTTTTACATTTATGTTTTTGATGGGATACTATACTACACTATTACTTTGCATTTTTTTTAATTATCAGTCATATAATATTTCACATTAGGGTGTAAGAACAGCGTTTATATCAATTAATTAAGGGATGCTTCCAGGAACCGTCGTTCGTTAAGGAGAGATATCAAATTGGACGATACTGAAGCCCAATCCGACCAGGACCAGGAGTCGGAAGTGTGGGACCCGGGCAACAGCGACCAAGACTCCTTGGACTTATACTTCGCCAGCGTCTGCCAAAGCACAAAGAGGCTACCAAAGAAATACCAGAATCTGATCAAGAAGCAAGTACTGGAGGTGTTGCTCAGGGTCGAGGAGCAAGTCGAAGCAGAGTCGGGGGAGTCCAAAATGACAGTGTACAAAAACTCTGAATAAAAAAACAGCCTCTCTTAACTTTAATTACTCCGCCGAGTGGAAATCTGATGAGACTCCCTGTTTATAGAAATTATTCCAGTAATAAATGTTTAGTGTAATTTTAAATAGTGATGTGAGTCTTCTGAATAGTGACTGGTTTCTAATGTGCGGTAAAACTCGGTAACGAGGTTTATCAGATGTCATGTAGTGTCTGCGATGAAGGTTTTAGCTATATAACGTAAGTAATTGTATCCGTAACCATCTTAAAGTCGGTAAGTAATCTGTAACGTAGAGTTTGTTGTCGAATATCAATATGTGATGGTTTGTTTGTTTCGATAGATTTTTTAATAAATTATTATTTTCAGTAAAATATATGAACATTTTATTTTCTTTTTCTGATAAAATGTATTAAGCTTCATATATATTAGCTTATTATATTTTTATTGCCTGTAAATAGATATTCGTTAATGGCTAGGGCTTCCCTGAGAACAATAACCATTACTTTGTGTTGGAAAGCAACCAAACAAGCTGATCTGGACAAATCATTCTTACTGTCCATGCTGAACAAGTCAACACCAAAAAACTGGAATGACAGCAGCCACACTAGTCTTACCTACTTAACCTTTAATCGAACGCGATGATTCCACATAATAAAGCTTATCTTTAAACACAATCCATATATTTAATCTAAATTTTCTTTCATAAAATACTTAATGTTTACTTATCAATAAGCAGTGATCCATCAGCGTTATTATTTCTCAAAATTAGGTGTAAGCCCAAAAAATTGTCGTCCTTGGTACTTTTATCAGTTCCAACATTCTCGTCCGCAGCCTACAGGATACACCTACAGCCTACGCGACTCCGCGACCCAATTCGCGCTCGATCGAGCGAGCGAACCAAATTGAAATATTTACAGGGCTAATATTATTTACCGAGATTTATTTACTCCTACCGAATTTTGGTAAGTAAATTGCTATTTCGGGGTAAACGACATACGTAATATGTATTTGTTTTGACATATTAATCTTAATGTCGAGATCTCGATATCCTTGCTGTATATAAGCTGTTGTTTACCTGATCCATAAATTATATTGTAAAAGTCGTTATTGCAGATTACGGAGGATCAGATGAGTCCAATTATTGTTACTGTCATGTCCTTCATTTTTGTTTAAAGTTCATTTCGTGTTCGGCGGTGAAGGTAAAATTATGTGTTTTCCACACCCCGCATTAGAGCAGGGGTCTAGAATAATTTCCAAACTTTCTCCTTAACAGGAGACGCGTGTTTCACTCTGCCGTTAGGCATGGTTTTACTTTTACAGACCGTTACTTATATGTATATTTAATCGTCAGTATGGTTTAATTCAAAAAAATGTTTTAACACATTATCATGTATTTCATCTATTTTGGCAACTAAAAAAGAAACGGCACCTTCAGTGAATTAACCTGGAGTTGAAACTTTATTGTGTCAGACATGTATGCATATAAAAGACAGCTGTAGCGAGTGAGGATGTGTAACCTCCACGTATCGCCGGCATCAAGTCGTCTGTAGTCGTCTGTACTCCGGACATTATGCCGCGTCACGCGCGCTCGGCGCAGATTAACTAGATCCCAATAATTTGTTCATTTTCCCGTCCCTCCTTGTGTTTCGTTGGTCTTTTACAGATTCTGTGTTATGTCCGTTTTGCGGTCAATATTGTTATTAAATCGCGTTACTTCATGAGATTTTTTATACTCTTCCAAAATTAAATTCGAAATTCGTGTTTATTAAAATATACGCATAAAGAAAACGTTTGAAAAATATTAAGTTGCTCTAAGTAAAAGATTACTAGAAGTTTTAATAAGTACCTGTTTAGTAAAATCTTTATTTCGAGCCGATATAAATCAGTGCCCTCAACATGTGAAGCTTAACCGATGATTGTGGGTTCAAGCCCGGACGTCTGTTGATTTTTCATGTACTTAATTGCTGTTCATGATCGCGTGTTCGATAAAGAAAAACGTCGAGAGGAAACCTGCATGTGGCGAATGAGATTCTTCGATCCGATAAGAGCAGCGCGGTAGAATAATCTCCAAACTTTCTTAAGAGGAGGGAAGGATTTTGTGAGACACTTACAGGCTTTATTGACATTACTATACAAATATTATATAATAAATTTGCTGAAGTAAGCTTAACTAATTAGTTTATAAGTAACCCTCTGGAAATCCATCCAAGGAAAATGAAATAAAAGCATATTTATATCTATAGTACAATGCTTAAGAGCTTATATGGTTGAATGTGTTCATCTCAGAAATTGCCATTCCGATCTGATCTTTAGATTTTTACTTTATATAACCTATATATATATATCATAACAAACAATGTAGTTTGTAATTGTTGACACATAAATGTTATAGTAGTATGTATTTTCTTATGTATTTTATATGAGAAAGATAGTAACGAATGAGTTGCTTGGCGTTTCTTATGGGGACTATATACATGTATGTTTGTACATCGGTGCGGAGATAGCTCCACACTCAATTTAACGCCGTATCATGACGATTCAAAAAGGGCTTTAAGAGCCTACTCGAGAAAGAATATTATGATTTTTATTCGCCTGTATCCGTGACAGGAAAGTAAGTATATATTTTACATCAAATATAACCGTTCCCAGAAACATTGACTTGCGTTTGCTAAATATAGCTGCTGAGGGTCGTATTCTATGAGTGCTCATCATATTGTATGTGCTTATATTATATGTTCATTTTTTATTTCTCTTCTTATATGACTTTCTTTGTAAAAGTAATCCCAAGACACGTTCGAGGATATGTTAGGCAAATACAGAAGCTAAAGGAGAAACCTTTGTAAGCTATTTCAAGGAAGCGAGTGACGCTGTGGGTTGAACGCCCTGAAAATCGTATTTGCAAATTGACTGCTATTTGCGAAGGCGAGGGATTTCAAGTTACATAATACTCGATTTCCGCCCGGTTTGCCGTTTCCCAAAGCCAGAGTTCTCTGAAATAGGTTTCATTTGTATTGATTTCTCTAACACAAAGCGGGCGGACCCCGAGCTAACAAATTGCAACTGTCACTATGTGGTTATGGCCTCCTTGTACCCAGCCGCACGAAACCTTACGATACTTACCAAACCTGCACGCCATTCTCGCCCCTACATCTCGATCGTTGTGAACATAATCCCGTGTGGTAAATAAGCATCGACTCCAACACGTTCCTCGCGTAACGAACAGCAAAAACAAAGATATAAATATTATCAATCGCCAGTTTATTACTTATATATCGATATCGTAGGGAGACAACAATTGCAAGATAAATAATCGGGCCGCGATGTCGTCATTATTGCTCGCTCGTGAATCATCGGCAGTTTCCGGCGACGTCCGCCCCCTCTGGCCCGCTCTATCGCGTGGCCACACTACTGGGTTTCCTGAAGGGCGGACGCACACCCCATAAATTATATCGATAAACGCTTTACGAGAAGCACTCTTGCTTTTTGTTTAATGACGTTTAAACTATTGCGTTCCGGTATCGCTCAGGAAATTACACGGTGACATATATTTTTGTCATTTAAGTGAGGCACATATCTACTGTCCTGATTAAAATTTTTAAGTGCTTAATGTTTTTCAACTTTATATAATAAATAAAATAAGAATTAATTTAATATTTTTTAATCTTTGCAAAAAAATAACACTAAGCATGTATGTATTAAATGGGTTAACCTAAAAGGGTATTTGCTTTAGCTTTAAATTTATACAACATAACTACACAGACCGGAATAATAAATTGCGTGTATGTTTCCGTGTATCCGTTACAGCGAGCACACGTGTAATAAAAGCACGTTACCTCGTAAACTTATTCCCGAAATAGTTTTAGTTCGTTCAGCTAGTTTCGATATGCAAAACAGGAAGTTCGATTCGAAACCGAGCCATTATCGTCACTTCGCGGAGAATACACGCGGGCATCAAACCTGTCATACCCACGTCATAACATTTATAGGCAATTAACGGAATCTCGTTTCATGGGACAATTTGCGAGTTGTAAATCAATTGAAATGACTATCATTTAAGTGTCCGTTACAGAGATAGACGTGTAATTACAGACCAACAATGGTCGCTTCACGGGACTGTCCGCGCATATTTGAAATTGCGATATTGAATGAGTTTGTTTTCAAGTGAGTCTGGGTAGCTCGAACGACACACGGGCTAACTAGCGATGTGAAATTCGCAGTGTCCTGACACCCGGGTGTTTTGGCCCCTAAGACTTGGTTTGACAAGAAAATAGTAGGTGCTATTAATTTTTTACATATTTTTGATTCAGCAACAGTAACTGACGCACATTGTACAATGTGCGCGGCGAACGGACTTGAACCTAACCTACATAAAATCGATTTTAAAGTATAATCTTCGCTCTACACGAAAGACTTCGACATAGTACCATCTATAAGAATTTATTAAATGTGTTAGAATGTATACAATGTAAAATAACTGAATAAGGAAATTGCAACCATGGCTCAGTGGCGTAGGTTCAGTGGTAACGAAACATTGATAGGTGTGCAGTAACCGACTTTGTGTCGTGTATGGGGTTCGAGTTCTGTGCTATTGTAAATCGCACCTGCGTGGACATGGCGCACCATGAACAAATTTACATTTATAACAAAATTAATAAAAGTTTTGATTAAATTAATAAGTTTTTGAATCTTTTGTCCCGTTATCTTTGAATTTGTGTATATTCGTGTAAAGGTATCTGAAAGTATATTCGAATGGATTCAGCTGCACACGCGTTTAACATTATTTTGGACAACATTATCAAACAAAGCGGAAATAGTGACCACTCTCTCACCGATCTCTCAGCCTCTAGACAAACAAACATCATTTAACAGGACGGAACTTGTATGCAGCGGACTTTTCCTTATTGAATTTTGGATGAAAAGTGAGTTTAATGCTTCTACGCATTCTGCCAAGTCAAAATTAAGATCCACGAAAGTAGTAAGTAATAGAAATCGGAAGTAAAACTAAGAACGGATCAAGAATAATTCTTTAAGAACTGCTAATATCCGTAGAACTACAATAATCATTATATGAATAGGAACGAGACAAGGATTTACTCCAATTTTATGCATGAATTATATTAAAAGATATATAATTAACTTGCAGCTAGTAGTACCTAAACTTGTGATAAGTATATTAGATACTGTGATTCCTATATTAATACAATTATACATAAAGTATTCGTAGTAAGTACATTTAGTAGGTAACGTTACCGAGACGAGAGAAAATAAACCTTAACTTCACATTTCCGACTTTCATCCGTATCGTCGCGGATTAAGGTCTATATTAGGTTGCCAGTCATGTAATGCATTGTTTACTGTAATTGTGGCATTGTTTTTCTATTAAGGTTATGTATTTGAAACCCAAATCATGTCTGACCTTTCGTATTGTAAAAATAGCCGAGGATAGCAATTTTTCAATCTGTCCTATTGACCTTTGTTTAATGGAATAACCTTCGACGGTGCTTCATTTATTTGTACTTTGGACTAAATATACTCGTTAAAATAAAATTCAATAATTTGAGATAGACGATAGTTTTTTTTAATAATTAACTTTGTAGGTAACGGAAAGAAGCAAATGCTCGGTTGGTGAGTTTCTCTAGAGCTAAAATCCGTCATTGCAAACAGTACGCACTCGTTCACAATTTGATGAGTATTCAAATAAAAACTTCTGAATAATGATAATACTAATCTTACAATATTATATCGAATGAAAAACTCTATCGTAAAGAACCGGCTAGAAACTCGGTAGTTACTCTTTTCCACCGATTAAATTATGTAATTATTTTAAATATAATATAATTATTATTTGTCCTGCATCAAAACCAACGAATAACTTTAAGCATCTATGTATTATTTTAAGAAGTAACATCAAATTTTAATTTATCAATTGGCTATGTTTAAAGCTTTGTTTAGGTTGGCTCGTACGGACACTTTTATTGCTATTTTATAAGAATAATTTAAAAATCAAAGGTCGAACGGTACGATAATGTAATATTTATTAATATTACAAAGATTTCTGATTCCGAACGATTTCCTAAAATAAACAGAATCAAAACAGAAGAACCGTCAAATAAATCGATAGTTACACTTTTCCAGAATTTCGAAATCAACGAATGCTGGAGCTTGTGTGAATGTTGTGGACGACTGTACAAGTACAAGCTCTAACTATGGGGACTACACACACACACACAGCTTAAACATCAAAGCAGCATGGACACTAAATACAATAGACGCAGGTTGAAACCCTAATACTGGCTTCGTTTTTATAATATTATTAAAGTGTACAATCATAAGTACATGATTTATGTTACTAAATATAATATACTTTAAAGTAAACTGCCTTGTAGTCTAATGAAAAGAGTATTCGGCTACAGATTTGAGCTGTGCTGTAAAGAAAGTCTCATTTCCAGCCAGGAATGATGAAGTGGTTGGTTTGACTCGCCTCAGAAAATATGTCGAAAAGTGCCACTGCGCGATCGACAGACGAGCGGACGACGTCTTCTGCGCAGTTAACTAACATTCGTTGAGATGATTATAGTCGCCGAATTTCGGTTAGGAGGCTTATTAGGAATACATACTTGGAATGGTTCAAATCGTTTAATATCGTTGACCAGCGCTTTATGAAATCAAACCAGAAAACTCATCTTATATAACTATACTTTTTTAATACGTAGACTGGTGTTGCTAGCACAATTTGTGGACTATCATTTATCCCAGGAGCTCTAGATAATTAAAATGCGTATCAATCAAATGCTCCACGATGTAGAGCACGTCGAAGAACTTATGAAGGCAGTGTGTGTACCATATCATTTGTTCGTGTACTCGCTTCCAGCTGCGCATTTTGCTAGCGATGGTGAACACGCGTCTGCTGTCCATGACGATCTGTTCCAACCTATTTAAATATGTACATCTATTATAATAGACGTTTACCTCGATGAGGATACCTAAATAGCCCAGTAACTCGAGCAAGTATCGCTAAATTTTCATTTGCTTAATTAGTGTTTATACATCTTAAGATCGGCGACGAAGAAAAACATTGTGAGGAAAAAGGCATCATCTTCCGGATGAGTTTCTTCCAAATGATAACCAGAATGAGGGATTAATCTCCAAAAGTTCTTCTGAAGACGAGAGGAGGTCATTGCCCAGCAGTTAGACCTTTAATTAATAATTTAAAAATACGGCAATTTAATTTTACCTGTCAAATGTAAATGCCATTCTTAACGAGGCATCGTCTTTGTACTTTTTCAGTATTGGGTCCAAATTTCTGATGTGATCCTGAGCATCATATAACGACTGCCTCATCAAATCTAAAATCTTGAGTTTCAAATCTATTATTGGTGGAGGATAAAATCTGGGTCGGGGAGTCCGAAGAACCTGTTTCTCGTCTTCCTCTCTTCTAAAGCCGTAATCGTTGATGAAAGTACGTAGATCAACGGAGAGTTCATCGTCAGATATGTTTTTACCATTTTTTATTTTAGTTTCTAAAGATTTTTCTAAATTGGAAATGTCATATGCAGACACAAAATTGTACATTTGTAAATCTGAAAAGAAAATAATGACAGCGACTTAAAAATATTTATATTTGGAGAATAATACTTCGACTGCAGTAAGGTGGACCTCGTCGTAATGGGCAAAGTGCTCGGTCTGTTACGACGACAGCTCGAGTTTATTCCGTTACGCTAATCCCCAGCGCTTTGGTGTATGCACGAGTGCAGAGTTTCATCCGACACATGCTGATGAAACATTAAGCACTAAATTAATTATAAACACAAATTAGGCGATTTCCCTTATCAGATTAAACGCGATAATTTAAAACCGCAGATCGCGGGTTTGTCCTTAGGCTGCGCTGGATTTTAGATGCCTAACTTATTATTTGTACTTATCGACCTCAAATAAACATTTTCAAGGGATCGTTTCACTTCAAAAATAACCCAATAACGTTTTTACAGTGGTTAAGACGATTAACTGTACAAATGTTTCAATGTTTTATAACTCACAAGCTACGACAGCAAATATCATTTTGCAATGCTCTCCGGCTGCAAAATTTATCGCTTTGCTTAATTACGTGTTTTATGAGCTATATAATTAGCCGGTTGCTTGCATCTTGCGTAATAGTTTTTATTTAATTCTTACATCATTTATTTACATTGAATATTGCTTTTAAAATAAACACAAGATTAGAAGATATATTAATTATTTGTAAATTAATTAATTTAATTAAATTTAAGTAAGTGGCCAATACCATCCATAAACATTCGTGCTATAAGAATTATTAATCATTCTTTACATCGCCAATGCGCGGGCTGCCTTGATAACTAAAACATTGCGTCCCTGGTGCCGGTACTTACACTGCTTCACTCACCATTCAAACCGGCACACAACACCGTTGAGTTTTGTTGTTTGGCGTTAGAATGGAATTGATGTAAAAAAATTAAAAGTGTAGTAAAAGCTTGCTAATGCTTTGCCTCTCCAGACTCTCGAGAAGGAGAGGTGTATTTCATACGACACATGCTAGCGTTCTCGTGATGTTTTCCTTCATGATTCACAAATACACAAAGCTTATATAAATTAATTGGTGTCCTGGCAATCCGCAATCATCCACTGGGCCAAATCGATTGAAAAATAATATAGTATTTGATTTCCATCTAATGTAACTTACGTTTAAGGTGTATTAAATATTTTCTTATACAATTTTCATTCCGGAATTTAAACGAAGATTCTCCCAATGTTAATATATTCCGCCGAGAGCCGCGAGGCATATCGGCCTCTATTCGATTTTTTGCAATTTGAGAGCGCCCAAAACTAAATTTCCGGTACTTCAGTATGAGGGCCTTTTTTCCTTTCCCTTTGAGGGATGAAATTACGAACCCTCGCTCGTAGAATAGCCCGCCCTTTCAAGTTCCACGATTTCAATTTTATCCCGGAAATGTGTTCTATTAATACAATAATAGTGCATCATTAAATATTCACATTCAAAGTCATTATATTTTCAATGTCATTAACTCTACTTCCTAGTTATTGAGGTCCTTCGCCATTTTAGATAATTTCTTACCAATAAAGACATCGTTCGTCTCGCCAGTGTCGTATTCGATTGAGCTCTTACTGCAAAAGTCGTGCAAATAAAAATAAAAATCAAACCGTTTACTGAACGCCTTTAATGCAATCTCCTTCTTTTTAAGTCAATATATTAGGATAGCAGTTAATCTTTGAAAAGAAGAATTGCTGGAAGCACTTTTTCTTAAAGAAAATACCTCATTTAATTGTGAGTCCTTAGTCTCATAATAATAATTTGGCAAAGCGGGATCGCGGCAAAGAACTTTAACGACGACCTACAGCCCGCTTTAAATTCAAAGAATTTATATATTAGATATAAATAATGAAAATGACTACACACCTAAATGTTAACTATTCTAATACTCATTATTTTAACCAAGTACAAAATCAACGAAATAATTTACAACAGCAAAATGGGTTTTATGAATTGAAGTTCGTTTTAAATAGTCGTGACTAACGTACTTAATGAGGTTAGACCTGGAATAATTAAAGCGCTTTCAGGAAGCAATTTTGACATCTCGCCTCGTTCAAGGGCTATGTTAATATTAAAACTACATTTCGTAACTGTTTATTAAATATTTAATCGTCATTTCGTTTTCATCCCTGTGGATTATTAACGGACACCGAAAGTTTGTCATACTAATAGTATATTTAAAATCGCTATGTTGTCATGATTAATAAAGGATTGTCGAAATAACAGAAGCTGTACTAATCTGCTCCATTCTTTCTGTAATATGATCATTGTTCATATTTTGAGGGTGACACGGGAATAGGGTAATAATGCCCCCCCTCGCTGAGAAATCCAACCGCCATGCCCCGCTTGACCAATATCTAGCACTGATCTAATGAGTTTTGTGTATATTACAGATCCTTATGCTCCATCTCTCCGGCCGCGCCAGATTACGGGTCCGTCCGTAATGGCACACCTACGTTAGGTCGCAGACATGTGCACTGACAATTTCATGTGCACCATTCATTCAATTTTCTCGCTAAATTCTATCGATGTACGATATATATGACGCACGAGAAGTATCGATTTTTTTTAAGAAAAAATATGTAGTCATTACAAGGCAAGCCGGGTTTTAATATAGTTATCTAGTAATGTCATGCGAGCAGGATGTCGCGTTCAATTAATAGTGAAATATAATCGTAAAACTCGTACTTTATTCATAAAATACTAGTTGAGGTAATTGTATTCGTTCTGGTTATTTATGAGCTGATTAAATAATGAACAATGCTCATAGTTTCCGCATTAACGAGAACATTATTTTTCTAAAGCGACTTGCGACGTGCTAGGATCGATCCGAGTTGGTAACTGACCTCGACAACACAGCGTCTGAAGTCATGCATATTATACACAAACCTTGAAACCGTTTTCTATTTCAAATACTATTATTAACTGTATCGGTAACACTTACGTCATTTAAATAGGAATGTTCGACATGTTCGGGATGTCAAAGGTTATTCCGTCATGGCGAATGCGGGTGTCCCTCGAATAATAAAATCGCAACCTAATTAGTTTTTGACAATTATACCTATTCCGAACTACACTGCTAAAAGCGTTGAGTAATTTGTTTATTATTTCGAAAATGGACCACGAGGGTTAGGACACGATAATTTCCTGTTGAAAATACATTGCTCATGTCGGTGGAGACCGAACACTATATCAAATACACTACTAAATATATGTACATGAGAAATGAGTCTCTTTGTCTTCATTAAAAATATTGATCTGTGAATATGAGTTTTGCTGGTGATGTACAACATATCTGTAACACATGGCCCTCGTCACCGAAATGTTTCAGGGTGGACGGCTGCGATGTTCTGTCTTGTTATGGCGCTTATGTCACTCTTCGTCTATTGTCAAAAAATCGAAGTCAAAGTATTCTACATGCCCGTATTATTCGTTTTTTTATGATATAGGTAGACGGACAAAAAAGTGGGACACCTAATAGTGAGCCGTCACCACCGCCCATAGAAATCAGCGCTGTATGAATGAAATGTGCCGCCAACGTTGGGAGCTAAGTTGTTATGTCCCTCTCGCCTGCAGTTACAAGGGCTGATACTAGGTATCTAGTACTCAGCGGTAGTAAATGTGACGAATGGGCGGTAGAATGTAAATCTAGTAAATGTAATCAGTGTATGAACTCATGCATATAAATTAAAAATATACAGGTGTGGTTTATCCACCGTAGACCACTGTTCTGTCCGCGCAAACGAAGTCACGGGCACGACTAGTTGAAATAATACATAAAGTAATAAAAATATTCAACCAGCTGTTTCAAAGGGAGAAAGTAATTAACTACCAAATATACAAGAGGGGCAGCTGGCGATTCCCAAGGTCGAAACTTTGACTACTCAGAGACATACAGTCGTAACCGCCTAGCTCTCGAGCGCAAAGAAAAATTCATAATGCAATACCCGTATTAAAAAAGATGTTAAAATTTCAGACGTAAGCGTTTAATTCTTAAAATATTTCCATTGTTATCCCAAAAATATCAACAATCTCGTCGTAATCACGAGAACACGTCGAGGAAGGGGTCCTTTACACCCCTTACTTGTACCGAACAAACACCACATCACTACTTGCCTTAGACGGACCCAAACAGGGGCGAAAATGCAGTAACAGCCATGCCGGGAGCCTCCTAAAATAAAACAGCCAGCACAAAGCCACCGCGACCCATTCTTGTAATGGGCTTTTATTATTATTTGTCAACTCTGCTCAAAAAGGCTTAATTTTCAAACGAAAATATCTTTGAACTTTACTTTGCTTGAAATAACGTATGTATAAATAAATTGTTGTTAGATTGGTAATCATCAAACAAAATATGATCATAATTAATTATATGGAACGGGAATCATTAACCTAACTGGATAATTTGAAACATTCGTACGCAATTTCCGACAATTGATAAAAATAACCGATAAACGAAAACATACAAAGAAAAATCACTTGACAACGGAAAAATCTATATTCTCCGTTTTAACAAAGCGCTATACCATTTATGGAATCACCTCGTCACATAAAGAAAATTAAAAAAAGAATCATTCGCGTCACATTCACACCCAGCTCACCCGCCCAGCTCGCCCGCCCAGCTCCAGTGGCGGGGCGGCGGGGCGGCGGGGCGGCGGGCCCGGGGGCGGACGATGAGGCGGCATCGATTCGCCCGCCTGGCAACTAACCGCTCTATCTGCGGGTACGGCCGTACGGCTGACTGTAATACACCTTTGTCGATGTACTACACACACTTCGATACTTACATAAAAGGCATGATTATGACATTTATCGTGAAATGTAATTAACAGCCGGTCCAAATACAATTAACTCGAAGTGCCCGCTAAGCGAGATACTAAAAGACTTGCAGCCCATGATCAGACAGCTGTCACTATAAAAAACATAATGTTTTTACCCATGTCGATGCTCCAACGGAGGGTTCCTTGTCACCAAACGGTTCGTTATTAATTCTCTTTATTATGTATTATTGACTTTACAGCAATATGTGAACGGAAAAGTATTTCTTTGTTCAATTACTTGTCTCTGCACGCATTCATCTGATATTATAATGTCGTTAAACGAATGGTTTGAGACGCGAAGACAAATTATTTTATGCTAGAATGAAGTGTTACCTAAAACGAACCTTTTTCCCCCAATTTCCCAACGTCCCGGTAACGTAATAACGTAAGTTAAACAATGCAGGCCGTAATGGTACATCACTAGTACTCCAACACACGCATGTACGAGCACATCACGCAACTATCAATATGTAGACGGCTCGTATGTGCACAGTTATCTAATTACGTCGGCCGTGCGTGCGATGGCAGATGATTTCGATTACAACGTTAGTACGAGTACGTAACTATATTATAATAAACTTATGTAAATCTGATAGCAAATGGGAATGAGACGCGTCAATATATTAGCGATGGTAAAACCAATTACCAAATTTAAGGTAAATACGTGCGCTATTGTAGGCTGTATCGAGGTCTCCGTTTCTATATTAAAATACCGCAGACATTTTTAACTTTGCCGTCTCATAAATTGAAATCATTTGTAAAAAATACATTCGTAAATAAGACATATTATTCAATACAAGATTATACAGATGATAAAAAAGCGTGGAATGAATTCTTGTATTTAACTAACATGACTGTAATTTTAAATGTTGAAAAAGAGTAATTACTAGGTTTCTTGCCGGTTCTTCTCGGTAGAATCTACATTCCGAACCGGTGGTAATTTCACTTAATATAGTTAGTTAAATGACGATTCAAAAAAATCAAAATCAAAATCAAAATCAAAAATCTTTATTCAATATAGAAGTGTTTACACTTGCTTATTGATTGTCAAAAATCTACCACCGGTTCGGAATTTAGCACCTCGGACCTGAGAAGAACCGGCGAAAGAAACTCAGCGGGATATTTTTGCTTGTAAAAGCCTACTTGAATAAAGTATAATTTGATTTTGTTTTTTGTCTCCTTGTGCAGTGGCTAGGTTATGACGTATATCAACTAGTCCAGGTTCAAGTCTCGACTTGGGGCAATGATGTGATTACGCACTAGTAAGGCTATCTCCAAGCCCGCCTGGGTGGGCAGGTCAGATCCTCCTATACATATTATTTACAGTAGTATAGTACAGAGTAATTAATTGTACTACTAACAATCTGCTCAGAGCCGGGCAATTAGAACGGTGGCGTTGTTTCAATCTCGTTCCTCGGAAAGCACGTCGTTGTGATTTATTTTTGGCCACAGGAGATCGCCGTACAGTCTGACTACGATAGTGCACGAATAGAGGGTGCACCTGTATTTGCTTACACGCGCCTGCGCACAGATGACTAGCCTTCGTGATTGACCGCCGAGTCCGAAACTTCAGTAAGCAGGACATTATTTATCCTCGTAGGAAGGGAGTACTTGCTCAATAAATTAACTGAACGGTAAGATCTTCACGTATCTCAAGGTCATTTGATATAACAGCTGTGAGACTATCTCGGATGAAGGATCTTCCACTTTTTATTTGCAATTCACCTTGTTCAACATCTTTTAAACGGAACATTTCAAAACGCGGTGTGTTTGTGATCCTTTATACATGTTTAGATTAGTTGGAAGTATATTCATTTGATATTTTTATTTTTATGTACAATTATATATCTTTCGATCCCAAACGTTTATTTAATTTTTCTCATATGATAATATTACTTGTTTCTAAACGAGTGCTTATCTTTGTGTGTGCCTTTTTGATTATTTCTCCTCTCTGTGTCTCAAAGGCTGCTTGTGAGAGATCCCTTAATGGGATAAGACGGCTATTGTACACTTTTATTCTCCGTTTAAATAAGCTGACTACTTCTGTGATCACTTTGTGCGCAATAAAGAGTTTTAGTGCTAACAATTCGGTTCGGTAGTTCTTGAGATAGGCATTGGACCACACAGATCTTTCTCACTACAAAGCTTTATAATATACATTTATATTTAAAAATATATAAAACAGATAGTTCCTAAAATTTCCACTAATTTGGCGAAACTAAAATATATTCAAAATATAGTATATCATAATATGTAGTTTTGCTTTGAAGGATTATAATTTTGTTAGCGTTTGAACTGTAGTAGATTACCGCTCCATAATAGGACGTCAGATTCAGGCGTTAGAATTAATTAACCTCCTATTAAATTATTTAACTAATAAATTCAATTACAGAGACTTGTCAATCTGTCGTACGAGTACGTGTCGTTGTCGTGTAATCATGCGACCGAACTGTCGTAATAATAAGTTATTTACTTCGTGTAATTAATTAAACACTCTAATAAAGAGGCCACTTTAAAAATACTTTAACATTTTTATTGTATAAAATACTAAAGTACTTCTTCGTATGAAAAGGTTGTTTTATTATTTTTACAACAATAAAGTTCTTAAGAATTCAATACGAAAAATGTGTTACAAAGAAATCTTATCTCTATAAGAGCGTTTTTAGCGCCTCATGGTGCAACGGGGTGCGGGCATTACGAGCTCGTAATTAAATTGTAATGTCGATGTAAAGGCAATATCATATTTTTTTTGTCTTCTTTTTAGGATTCCGTACCCAAAGGTTAAAATGGGACTCCATTACTAAAACTCCGTTGTTCGTCCGTCTGTCACCAGGCTGTATCTCGTGAACCGTGATAGACAGTTGAAATTTTCACAGATTATGTATTTCTGTTGCCGCTATAACAACTACTATATAGCACTAAGAAATAAAATAAAATAAATGCTTAGGGGACTCCCATAAAACAAACATGATTTTTTTGCCTTTTTATAAATAATGGTACGGAACCCTTCGTACGCGAGTCCGACTCGCCCTAGGCCGGTTATTTAATATTTTTCCGAAATGATGTTGTTTTTAACTAATTTCGTATCATGTATGTATACATATATATTTATGTAGAGTTATATACAGATTAAATTTATCTTAACCAGCGTCCGGTTCGGTAATAATGGCATTTCGAGCCATCACTACTTATAGTATCTCGATAAGCTGTACGATTACATGTTAAATGTATTTATTTAAACAAAATGTTGAAGTAAATTAAAATATATGCAATTGAAACAAAATCAAAATGGCATCAACATCATATACGGTTACCAGAGAGTTAGATACGTACGTACAGATAATTTGAAGCAAAGCTGAATAAGGTGGTTTGAATGACTCACCCCCGGTGGGTCGTGCCGCGCCCCCCCCCGCGGTATAAATAGCCGTCCTTGTTCACTGCCAAGGTTACCGCGGATCGATACGAGGGTGCCCACCAACATCGGCCCTTCGGGACTTTACTTTTATTGATAGCAGGACGTTTGGTATTGTGTTTGAAAGTTTTAAAACATATTAAAAATGCATTCAGATCGTTAAGAACACATATATTCTAAAAGTAAATTATATTTTGAAGCTTCATACATATGAGATATCTCATAATGATTAATTATATTGTGTTTCGATTTTCCAAAGTAAGTTTAATGAAGCGTCACAGCTATTTTAATCTTAGCTAAGAATCAAGTGATGTTTACGAACGAGCATGATAAACAGCAGGTACTATTTTTCTCAAATGAAATACACAATCAAATCCATACAATTGAGTTAACATGTGTATGAGTGTATATCTTATATCGAAATCAACGATAAGTAATCAACTCGAAGCTCATACTTATTACCGACTACGTTTATATTCTTAACAAAAATTTCAACTGATTATAAGGTTGAAACGATTGTCGGTGATTCCTTTCAACTGCGAAACCCTGCAAGTAAAACTCTTGTCATAATACAGAGAGCAGTGCTAAACAAAGTAGAGTTCGTCTCCAATCTGTCAACAGAACATGTACTGGGCAAAGTTACAAAACGGATTAAAACGAAACTCGATATTGAGGAGTTCCCGGAGTCGCGATGACGTCGCGGCCTGGTCGCGAGCCAACTTCTCATACAGTGAAAAGTGAAAAGTTGACACTTGAAGTAATGGAACCGGTCGTCTTAGTGCCAATAAACAAACAATATCGTATAAGCAATATGATGAGTTGTGGAACTTGTCCAAAATAAATTTGACAGTTTGTTTTAATAGAAAAATGTTGGCAATATTATCAGACAAATGATTGCCATTTTACTAACACTTATGTAATAATAATATTATTTATACATTTTTATATTAATTAAGACTTACTTAAATTTAAACTTAATAATACTCCTTGTATTATGAATATATATAATGTTTCTCTCTGATTTTATTTTGCACAAATGTAGTACTAAACCTAAATAATTAATTATATTATTAAAGTTAGTGTAATGGAGTAAAACTAAATATTTGGGGAAAAATTAATAAATATTTAACTACAATCGATTACTAAAGGGAATGCTAAGCCATAGGCAACTATTTAAGCCGCTTGTACAAAAATAAAGTACCCTCTCCGCGGAGGTAATACTGTTTAACGCTTGTGTTGTTTCCACCCCCGTTGTAATTGAAGTGGCAGGTTTTGAGCTTTTATTAATAACAACGAGAGCTTCGGTACCCCTCGCCTAACATTCACTGGGAATTTCATTCTTTTCTGATGATTGAAAGCAAAAAATGCAACAAATTAGCCTCTATTTACCTGATACATATGGAGGTAACTAACAGCCGTCGGCCCAGAACATCTCGTAACAAGCATTCAATGGAAATAATATATTTCAGACATTCCTTTGTTCTACGTCAATCATCCAATCGCAGCTGTTGAGAATATATAATAATCACAATAACAGCTTGACTTGCTGTATTCTGGTTGATGAGTGAGCCAGTGTAATAATAGCATCAACGACTAACAATTCATTTAATATACTACGAGGAGCACTCACGGTAAAGGAGTAGTTATTATTTCGTACAATATCAAAATCTATGGGCGGTGGTACCACTTATTATCATGTGATCCGTTTACTGTTCTGCCTTCGTATTATAAACTGGGCTCGGCTTTGCGCGGGGTGATTTATTAATAAAGAAAATAATATGAATAACGTATCTTTCTACTGGCGATTTGTTTTTTCATTGGATCATTATTTTCGGGAACCACCGTCTATATACAAACAAACAAATGTAACCTCTTTATAATATTAGTATTGATTTACATAAAAAATATTCAAAAGATTATTTCTTAGAATAAAATAAACATAGAGAACGTATACGTGTGATAGAATTTTATATTTATTATGTTAGAAATGCATGTCCAAGTTGATGTCATGATGCCAAAACTATGAAACTTGGAACAGAATGTATGTGCACTCTACTGACCTTCGGTTATGTAGTTGAAGGACAAATCCGTCGACTAGTCGTGCAACTGGTTGACGTTATCGTCGAAACGATTGACGAATGTGTTACATATAAACTTTGTAACTCTAACATTTCGTAAGCCTAGAAATTTTCTCATTCTCGACATGAAATCACAACAAAACCCCGTACGTTGTCATGCGGTTGGTTGAGACGCATCTCTCGGAATTTATTCAAAAACATGCCGGTCTCCCGGTGATTTTTCACCGCAGAGCACGAGAGGAATTGTTAACATAAATAAAAAAAACACATGATCTTTTCCGACTTGAACCCGCGACCATTCGTTACAATCCACGAGTACGTTGTTGTTATAAATTCATCTCCTTCGTACAATTACATTATAACTTACGGGTTCACTTTTCTTTGTTCTTTTACAAAATCATTATTATTCACTACTTTTAGGCATTTTCTCTTAATTTTTATTAAGTCCTTTTTTTAAAGCCGGTAATCATACCAAATTCAATAAACGATTCGATTTCCTTATAACTGAACAAAAAGTCGACAAGAAACTTAGTAAATACTCTTTTCCATAACTTTAATTACAGACTATGTCAAGAAAGTACAGTTAAATTTATATATTTTTTTCTTTAATATCATCTTGTATTAAGTAATATGCTTAATTATCAATGTATTTTTGACATGAGCTTTAAATTTTGTAACAGGCCACGTTAAAAATAACTGTGGAATCTTATTATAGACACGAACACCGTGCCCCAAGAAGGATGTATTAACTTTGCGAAGTCGGAAACTAGGTGTTATTAGTTAAATAATGTAACTGGTTTTTATTGGCATCTGTGCAAAGAGGAATTCATTAATATTTTGGTTAATGGTGGTGGTAATGGTGGGAAAATGTGGCTTTTATGACAACGTCTGCTCGCATAGATTGACGAGTAACTTTTGCAAGGGGCGATCGTTGTTGATGAAGTAATATGTCATCGCAATAATTTAATGATAATCGTTAAAGTTAACCAATGCTCTTGAGATCTTCTGTGTCAAAACTGTCTGACTGTTAAATACTATGTTCTAATAAAAGTAGTTTAAAACCACAGAACAAAGGATTACGTCATTATAAACGGAAAAGATTGTCCAGAAGTTAGGTCACGTATATTTCAATCGAGGGTTTCGTGTTCAAAGGTAAACTGAGTTTTCAAATATATGTATATGTGTATTGGGTGGGGATCGCTGGTGAAGATAAACATGTAATAATGTACCATATACAACTCTACCACGTCTGCTCTTACCATCTACCACGTGCGACATTATGGTCACAACCACACATAGACAATGGCGTTGTAAAAAATGTTAAACATTCCTGACGTCGCCAATGCGCCACGAACCTTAGGAGCTAGGATCTTATATCCATTGTAACTATAGTTACACTGGTTTTTAACACAACACAACAAAACTAAGTATTGCTGTTTGGTGGTAGACATATTTTACGGTATCCGTAGGTGGTAACTACCTAGAGGTTCACAAAACCCTACCACCGAGCAAAATATGATTAATTTGTGTTAAAAATTTAAACCAAACAAGCAAAGCCGAGTTGAAATGTGCTTGTGATTCATTCCGTGCTCGGCGGAAAGGATAACATCGCGAGGAGTGTGTCGGATGTACTATGGCCAGACCTTCTCGGTACGAGAGGAGGTCTTGAAAGCAAATCGCAACGAGACACTAACTATAAACAATGTGGCAGAAAACAAATAATTTCTTGAGGAAAACAATAATACGAGATGAGACAGTACGTACGTACGTATGTGTGTGTTAGTTGTCAATCAAATATAATTTCCGTTGTTGGTTCTGTTCGTCGCAGTTCGTGTGTATGAGGCGAGTTTATCGAGTTCACAGGTGTATTCGCTAATGGTTACCGATATATATCTCACCCCAGCCTCGAAGGGTGAATAATGCTCACCCTTTCACCCTTCCCGGCGAGGGGGCACTATCTCGGGCCGCGATTCTTTGTCGTGTTTTTTTCCTTGTTGTTTTAACAATCCCTTCTCCCTTTGTGATGTTTTTTTCTTTCCTCTCCATATTTTGTTAATTCCAATTTTTTGCTCAACTAAAGTGAAATTTTCAACCCGAGCATTTAATTGTATTTTACTTATAAACTTAATAGGCCGAACTTGTAATGCAATTAGTTTAATATACCTGCTCACAACAGATATTCCTTATGCGATAACGCATCGTAATTATTAATACGTTATTACAGCAACGATGTGAGACCATTTTACGATGTTTCGTTGGCAAACTTAATGACGAAGGAAATAACACTCATCTCGACATTATACTGAGCCAGCAACAGCATCGATCTCTACTCGAACGAAGCGAAGAAAACATATTTTTTAAACTAAATAATATAAATTGCCTTTTTCCATTTAAAAACTTCTATTAATACTTACCTACTTTATTTATGCAACACATTGATAGAAGAATCAATACGACCCTCTCCTTTTGCCCCCCACCCCTCCTCGGCTCCATTGATATAAAATATATGCAATGAAAGTAAAAATAACAAGGCGTCTTCAATGGAAGGGACGAACAGCTGATTGTTGCTAGGGCGGTTTTTGAGCGATCGGACCACTAGTTGGAAGATCAGTTGCCTCGTAGAGCGCATGTTCTGTATCGACTGCCAACACGACCGCATTAATCCTCGAGCGAAATTGTATCGTATTACGACGCAGCAAGTATCATTTTGAATTATTGCTATTTAATGGACAGGAGCTTCAGTATGCAGTGCATCCAAATTGAGCGAATATGGGTCTTACGTCGTTTGAAATAAGGAATGGTCCTCATTTATCGACCGCTGCTGAGGCATCTTCGCAGTAATTAACGGAATCTGTATTATGTGAACAAGCTAGAAATATCAGCATTAACCAATACGTCGCGCAAACGAATGAGAGCCTTTCACATCCCTTAATTTAATTAAGGCGTCGTCTTAATGTAATTTGCTTTTCAAAGTTACTTAATTAGTCTCCAGAAAATTCTTATATATTTCATAACATTCGAAAAACTGTTACGTCAAAGTCAAACTCATTAGAAAACAAAGAATAAAATATTATGCATAGATTGTGTTATAATTTAAATATACACATAAACGAATATCGTACAGCTGTACGTAACGAGCCCTGCGATCTCTCTGTCTGTCCTGTGTTTATAAAAATACCACGACAAATAAGTATCGGTCGAAATTGCAAAGTGTTACCAGCTTTCTTAAAAACAGCCCAACAGTGAAATAAGTTCGATAAGGATTATTACTGTATGATATGCAAGCTGAACTAAAGATATCCCTTAATAAATTCACATACCGAATATACATAGCTAAGTGCATCCTTAAAATGTAAACTAAATAATATGAAAGATCGTCAACAAAGGCTCCGGTGTATTTGCGTGAATCCGGGTAAAACTAAAAAAACTATCCTGTTTATTATATTAGTACGTTTCACTCTTTAAAATGATGCTAAATTATATATTCTATATTTTTTTATCCCACAAGAAGCAACATGCTGGCAATTGTCTTACTTCCAAGATTATTATTAATAAAAATAATTTTTAATTTCAAATAATTCGAAATAATTATAATCCATCCAGTATCTAATTACAATTAATCTAATATCAATAATTAATTATATTTAACGATAACTATTGTGATTAAACAATCCGATTTATCGTATTTGAGGTCGGGAAATGTTAATTAAAGATTCAATAGTTCAACGCAGTGCAATTCATAAATACTTATGAATTAAAAATGTCCGATGTAGAAGTCGCATGTCATCTCAAATTAATATATATTTTTAAATATTTATCCTTTTATAATTATTTAGAGACGATTAGGTCGATGATTAACTACAATTAGATTCCTCTTAAGTAAAACGATTAAAGTTTAATGCATTATTTTCATTGAATGTAATGTATTCGCAAATAACGATTGTGCTGCGAAACTACAGTTTTCGTTCTAATGTCCTCGCGCGTCATTATGTTTGTTATAACGGAGTATCAGATAACAGTCACCGTGGAGGTGCACTGTTGGTAGGTAGGTAGTTTTGTGGGAACAATGTTGACGGATCGGCCCTCCTCTATTAACGGCCCGATCACGGCAAAACAACTTTTGGAGTATTTATCTCAAAAGTATTTGCAAAATAATAAATGATCTGATACATTCAGGTACAATGTCAAATGATCTTTGATATTGTATTTGAATGTATCTAATTCATAAAAGAAATCTTAGTGAAATCTACTTACGATTGAGAGTAATTTCATAATTAATAAAAAACCTTAAAAATTTTTTTAATATTCCATAGACAAAATAGTTAAACATAATTGAATCATATAGAATATCTGTAAAAAGTTTGGTTTCAACAAAGACAAAATATTTATTGCATCCAAGTTCTCTCTAATTATCTTACAAAATGCTGTTTAACATTTAGTACTGAGCGTGTGCAGAGGCGGTCTTATTGCTTCCAGCGATCGCTTCCAGACAACCTACAAAATAATTAGTTGGCGGGCCTGTAAAGAAGAAGAACAGCCGGCGCAATTGTCGCTTTGCCCAGGAAGGGCCGAGCTACTGCATACTTATATATTGTTTTGACAACTATTGTTGTCGATAGGGTGACAACCTTGCGCTCGATGTACTTATGCTTTGAAAATATTTATTTTTATTTTCTTAAGTCCCGGCGCCTTGATTATAATTGTAATTCTTAAGTTCCTACTTTACAAATAAAAAGAAACGAAGTTAAAAAGGCCCAGATTTTTGCCGTCCCATTTGTATGTATTTCTTTTCCCATTTTCACACAATTTTTATGTTCAATTCAGTTATAAAAAGTGCGGACTATATTATACTGGTAAGTTAAAAAAACGACACAAGGAGTCTTACACTAAGACACACGGCCCCACACATACAAATAGACCCAAGGTATTTATATAATGTTATAATCGTCGTAGAAGTATGTACAATTTCAACACAAATTGAATTGCGGCGAATGGCTTGTAATATACAAACTACCTCAGCACATCGGTCATGTTTAAAGCTGTCTGGGAGACACGTGACACACGCCTCACGTAAAAGCTATCGAAAGAAAAACCTACACGCATTTATCCCCATTTAGATAAATAATGACACTTGAATGCTCTGAATTATGCTTAGAATTTTCTAAGGCGCATTTTCCTAATTTGAATGCCGATACCGCTACAATTCTATGGAATGACACTTAAACTGTCGCATATAATCTGCTACATCACTAATCTAATAATAATCAATAAGCAATTGTATTAATAATAACCTGCTGTGGCGGTGCGACCATGTCATCATATATCGACATTTGGAGCCGGTTTCTCTCTTACGCGTCTTCTCCGTGCGTTACATGGGCCGAGTGTCACGCGGTCATCCCAGCGTAGTTCGCCGTAAGAGAATATAAAAGTTAATTATTTTTAATGTTATGTGTTTATTTTTCCTCCATATTCCAACAAAGGTCTGGTCAATTCCACTAAAATAACTAGGACAGGGTTCCAGTTGTACAATTAAACAACGAAGTTAAAAATATGTTCTCAACTAAAAGTACTGATATATATATTTTTACTCGGAATGTCTTGGGAGATCATTTTCACGAGGGAACGGATCATATAACTGCGATCTAATTTTATTGTGATTCCCTCTATAAGGTATTTTTGTTATTATATTTTATACGCGGTACCGTTGATTTTTTCGTTATTGTATAGGACTGGTCACCCGATGCAAAAAATATGAACTATTCCTTACATCACACCGAAGCGCCACCAACTTTAGGAACTAATACGTTACGCCCCTTGGGTCTGTAATTGCACTACTCACTCACTTAGGCTTTACAACAAAGTATTGCTGTTCGGCGGTAGAATATCTGGTGAATAGGTGGTCCATATCCGACGGTCTTGCACAAAGTAGCTTGATAAGATACTTGCCAAAGCATGAAAATATCTTAGAAGATGGTGGCTAGCGCTTTACGATCGTAATACATTTTTAACAAACACCGAGCGCGGCTCGAGAATAAACATTATTCCTTTAATATTTCAAATTGTATCCTCCGGCAATATCAATTTTATTACGCGTTTGATACATAAAATATGAGCCTGTCTGTCTCGCCATTATGAGCGAAGAGCTAAATTAACGCGAAATGTCTGCCTCAACAATAACTATGCTAATTCAAATGTATGAGTTACATAAATAATTTGACAGCGCGCACCTTTCCTACTTACGCAAACGCCGTATTTAATGCAACTATCGCAAAGGTGCGAGCTGTTGAGCGGATTTGCGCCTTAAGTTCTCGAGGATATGGAAGGTTTACGCGCATACGTAATTTTGTTTTAGTGCTCATTGCGAAAATGAGCCGAGAGCCCTATTTCTGCAGTGAAGCGATGTTGTTTGTCACTCGAGTCGTATAAATGCAAGTAAAAGCGTCAATTGACAAATGCCACGCGTCACGGGGGACATTTGGCAAGTGTCGCGGCGCGGGGACAGGTGACAGCTCCTAGTGTGCCAGTCACACGTCACTGCTGTGCCGGTTACGTCTAGAGAGAGCCCTATCGGCTATTTGGAAGAGTGACGCTTCTTTCTTCACTAAACAACTAATTATTTTGACTTCAATAACCTCAGATGTTTTTTTTATCATTTAATTGAACCAAATATAATTATTTTCTTTTCCTTTTTATTTTTTTTTGACAACTTCGCTATTTTGGCTCTCATAATGTTTTTATACGGTGCCGACTGCCGTTAGTCTTGTTGTGATAATCTTTAAATGGATTTCATGTGATGTTATTAAAGTTTAAAAATATTTAAAAGGATCGGTTTTATGTCTCCTCTTCTTAATAGATAACATTTTAAATTGTATCTCAGAGGAAACGAGCGAAATCTCAATCCATACAATATGTAGGTATAAATAATAAATGTACACATTGTGTGAACATATTTAATATACATTTAACGGATTCTGTTTGGTTTGATTCTGATTGGCTGAGATAGTTTCATCGGAATGCTACGTACGAATACAGATTGTATACAGTCTTAGTGCTAAATATTAATCATACTCGTTATTAATCTTTTGAATCGCTATGATAATAACGATAGCTCTTAAACACTAATAACGTCCTATCGTGATAAAGTATAGTCGAGACGTGATTACTTATAAATATGGATTGTCGACATTTAACGTCGTCTATGTTTATCAAATAATGACGCAATCCAATTAAATATATTGCATATTATTAATTTATTACACGCGCAGTGAAAACAAAACAATAAATAAGTATTATCGCCATATCGCAAGGCGTGGCCGGCGAGCGGGTAGCGGGTAGCGGGCAGCGGATAGCGAGAGCGGGCAGCGGGCTGCGACTGCGGACAGCAGGTAGCCGGCAGCGGCAGCGGGCTTTATTGTAATAAATTATTTTTAAAATTAATTAATCTATGTTTTGACGTTCGGATATTGCAATTTTATTTTGTGAATGAATTATGAGGAAGTTTTATTTGAAAAGTTCGAGTAAGCGTTTGGAGCGAACGAAGGCATTAGTGCCTGTCACAGTAACGCTCAACGCACTCATAGTTTACTATCTTTCTTCATGTTCCGAGAGATACTGATACTGGAATTACTGGATCACGACAGCCGTGACTCGATGTGCAATGATCTCATTTGTTAAATATCGATCGCTTTGTGCTCGTGCGGACGTATGGTAATTTACCGCGGTGCACGTGAGAGACCTAACCCAACGTTAATAATCATGAATACCTAATGATTTAAATTACAATCAGATTTCAAATACAATTATTATATAATAAACAAAACAAGTCAAGTCAAACAGATTGAGCCAAGATTTTATTTGTTAGCTATTGGAAATTACGATATTTCTTCTCATCAGCTGTTACTAAAGCATAGCGGTGAAGAAAAACGTCATAATAAAGCTTTCACGTCTCGAAAGAAAATTTAGCTCAGCGACCAGGGCCCATCCGCGCGACGTGTTAGCATTGTAGGGATATTTCTTCTTAACAAAGATAAATTCAATGTCAGTCAGAAGTAAGTGTCGCTGGGACATTAAAAAACCATTATCGTTCTATTACAAGCCTCGGCGATAATTTTAAATAATTAATATTTTATTCGTTACATAGTTTCGTTTATTAAATACACTTTATTTAAATATTTCAAGACTAAATAGTCGCCAATTATTAAAAGTTTATTAATTTTAAAATCGAAATTATCTTATTTCGCGGTCGCTTATGACCAAGGACTCGGGCGAGCGTTTATGAGCGTGTCAGGGAATATTAATTTTTAAGCGAAATTGCAATGCAAGCTACACCCAGCGCTGCGCAGCGCCGCGCTGCGCTCTTAAGCAGTTATTACTTTAAGCGCTTCCATTTATTTCGCCAAAATTATACCGCATTTATCAAACAAACGCCACACTGCGATATTTCATTAAGATTTAAGCACTCTTTACAACATTTTATATCCACTATAATTATAAACGCGAAAGTTTCGACGTCAATCACGTCTGAGCGGATTTGGGTGGAATTTAGTGCATAGTTGGCCCGCGCCTGGATTTTCTGAAGCTTATTCTTCGACAAATGTTTTCAATAAAAAACAAACTTATAGTACTAACACTCTAAGAGTCGGCATTTAATACAGCGCGCTTCTCTGCTGCGGTCCATAGATTTATATGTCTCCGAATTATCTCCGACTTATACAGGTGTACGATGTTATCCATCAGCGCCAAGAACGTGATATATTGTAAACGTAAATCCGAGCTTCAAAAGCTCAGTAGTGTTTCCGAGAATTTGATCACGTGTTGGTGTGTATAGGTTACGCAGATGATATTCAGTGAAACTCGCTAGAAACGTGTTTTAGTAAATATATTTCCGAAAGCCAAATATCCTTGAACTACATCTTTTTGGCGCTTTGCTCCTTAGAAATGCAAAATATGCTTTAAAATGGAATTAATAGGTGTGCGAGATACGAAAATAGTGTGATCATATTTGGCGCGTAGCCTTCGGTATATGGCACACGACGCCGATTATCATGTTTTGGCGAGATTAATGTTACAACCTTCCCGAAAAGACTGTTTAATGATTCGCAACGGTCTATAGACAAAATTATAATATCTAGAACGAGCCGCTTCGCTCGCGACGTCCAGGCTCGTAACTTTGTACGGGTAGCGTTTCGTTCTACGACTGAAAACTGTCTTATTTGTATAATCATGTTATACGACATAATATATCGCCAAATTAATCTCTAAATGTTAGCGTTAAGCCAACGTGGTATACGTACCGTGGCATAATATGGGTGATCACTTGATATGTGTCGTAGGGAGCATAAAAGATTCCTCAAAAAGTAATTAAAAAATAAATCTATATTATTTCTTTTCTACTTATTCGCGCTGTTTAATTATTTTCTAAGATAGCCATCTAAAACCAATAGAAAATTGATAATTAAACATTTTAATGAGAGCATTTGTTCCCAATTAAGACACGGTCAGGAGCGACCGTGAACCTGTCGCCAGCTGTCACCGTCAAGTCCCGTCACGTCCCGTCACGTCCCGTCACGCCCGTTACACGGAAATTATAAATAAGAACTAACTTTGAATTTTGTTGCCAACTCGCTCGGTGACGCGCTCGTAATCGTTACCGAAACGAATTAATTTATTTATAAAAGGCTACCCACGAGGAGCGTCGTAATCGATGCCCATTAATCTGATTAAATTGAACGTATCATTTGAATAAATCATCTCTTTTTTTGATTATGTACAAAAACAACTGTTGTTCAGATGTTGAATTATCGTGACAAGTATTTTAGTTTCTATAGCGGTATCAGTTTTAAGCAAAGTTTGAACTGTCCCACTGCTGTGCTCAGCTCTGCTACTGTATTTTGGAAGACGGCTCTTCAACCACAAGATAAACTATAAACTAAAAATTATAATAACTAATATTAAGCTCCATGCCCGGGTATGATCTTGCAATCATAGGTATGTTATGTCGTATAATTTTGAATAGTGTTGGAAAGTCTGCAGAATATTGGAATCGAAATAAGTTTGAGACCATTTCTAACAAAGACATCGCGTGGCATAATGTTGCTAATAAATGCTTGGCGCTGCGCCCACCGTCTCCGTACCTACCCATGTACAATCTAGTCATTGTCATAGTTAAAATTAGTAATATTTTTAATATGAATACAACGAATTTACCGAAGTTTAGGAATTACTTTCTAATATACGGCTATTCATTTAGATTTAAAAACATTTTATATTTGAGTATCAAAACGCAATTTTCAATATTGCTTTCTAATCTCAGAGGGTCGCGATCGCGGCGTTTCTGCAGCGCTGGAAATATATGGCTTAGCTCTGTTTGAGTTTGTCATATGGTGCCTGTTTATTTTATGTTTCTCCAAGTCGGTACAGAATATATTAGTCACATCAAAAATGTGACGGTGTAACATGGTGACCACGAGATGCAAAGACCGACCTTAATGATACGACCTCTCTTCGTCGGAGGTGCAGGACGTACGAGCCTTTAAATTAGGATAAAGAGATTAGATAACGTAATCCAGGAGTGAAGGTGTATCATGTGCCATTAATTCGCAATTTACTAAAGCCGCCGGGAGTGGCGAGCAGTGAGCGGTGAACATCAGTGTCGAGCAACCCTTTGTAACGCGACTCGGGGATAATTTAAACTGCTCTCACGTTATTTCGGGTGACGTCGGAAATATTTCTGACTTCAAAAGATTTTCTGAGAAATTCGTTCTCGCCTTGACAGCTAAAAGTTGTTACGTGAAAATAGTCTCTAGAACAGATGGCGGAGTAAAGGGCGAGAGCGATGCGGGGCTGTGCCCGGTCGTGCTCGGTCGTGCGTGGTGCCCGTCGCCATGAACCCACGGAGTCAGCTAGTGGCGGTGTGCCAGCGCCGACCTGTCTGCCCCGCTGACAACCGCGACGCACGCCACACGCGTGTCGCCACCGTCCTGGCTGACAAGTTCAAACTATAATTAGCTCTTACGACATTCAACCGCATCGCCTTTAATACTCTGATCCTGGAGCCAAATACGATAGGTGCAGTTACCGACAGGCCGATGTAAATAGACGCGCGGGATAATAACATTGTTACGATATGCAAATGTTCGTTCCAAACGAGCGAATCGAATAATATTTAAATAAAATATTTAATTTCGCGGCTCCGTAGCTTTATGCTAATTTAATCAGCCGAACTGTGTTTGTGATTGGGCAAATGTATAATTACATTCCCGTAACAGACTTGCGTTGTATAATATTTCGCAGTCGTTACTCATTTCTATCCGCCATTTAAATCACAAAAGCAGTTTATCGGTGCGGACACCGAGCCTGAGGCAGTCGCATTATAAACAGGCAATAATTAATCGCTTATAACACTATTACATTAATTGTTGCATATTAAAATAAAATCTTATTCATGTTTGAAATAAATTCGGATGCCATAATGTTGTGATGCTGACCGCAAAGAGTAAGTAGGCAGGCACGTGCTGTACACCGAACGCAACTTTACGTTGCAGCGTTTTCATTGAGTAAATTAATGTTATAGTATTTTACAAAATATTTGGCAAACTACTGCAATATTTTATCATGTATATTATTAAGTTCGTAGAATTCATCGATCTTCTTAGTATATTTTTATGAGATAAATGATTTGAATAAGTTTCGTGAAGTTCGTGAGCACGATGCAAGCGGAGTGTCTCCGCGCGAAGCGTGCCAGAATCCACGTGTCGCTCGACTCCCGTCGCACGTATTTAGAATTGTTCTAATGAGACCCGTGGCTGTGTAATGAGTAAGATGTTGAAAAACAAATTATAGCTACGAGAGTTTCGGAGCACTTTGTGGATAATTAGAAAGTTGAGTCCCTAATACCCGGGATTGCGGATCCGAATGAAGTTTTCATCGAGCAGCTTTAGAAGATTCTCGCGTCGTATTTATTCGAAATCTTGGCACAAATTCTGTTCAAATAATCTCTGATTAAATTTGAATAGTTACGTATTTTCAATATATGTTATGTGTTATATACGAACTGTACTTTGACGTCGTTAGAGAGAATCATATGCGAGTAGGTATCACGCCGTTTCAAATATAAATACATAGTTAACAACAATTGTTGAAAAACACAGACCCACAGAAGGTTTTTATCAATCGATAATTAGGTAAGTGTTAATGAAATGCGTCTATATTGAATAAAGTCAATTTTAATTCGTTCAAGTAACAAAAACTTTCAAGTGCCTCCATTAATTGAGATACCTTTACGTTTGAGGCTCGCCTACGTCACGCCCCAACTCTGTTTGTTCTCGTCGGTGTACAGCGTGACATCCGGATGAAACATTTACAGACTTGTGATTTAAAATTCGAACGGCTTAATGTTGCACAGAAATACCCAGCTACGATATTTAGGACGGCAGTTCATCAACCACCGCTATTCATCTCCCGTCACGGCGTCGCCGTCAGTTAACGTCGCTGTTTTATTCTGAATCTTTTTCATTCACTCGACGCCGTTTTTTACCTTTCAAAGTATGACAGTAATTTGTTTAAAGATATATTTATAAATTATAAGTATTCATGTGGCGTATCGCCGGAGGATTTAATTACGCTGAATTTTAGGTATTCAATATTGGTGTGGGTTTAATTATAATTTATGCAAACATTCAGCATCACAACTTTTCAGCGAAGTGACAAAGAATCTTGAAATTCAGCAAGTTAATTCTTCGTTGATACACAAACATATACTGAGAACAAATTTTATTAAAATATGTTTACAAAATGGCGAATGAGTCGAACGAATGGAAATGTATTCGCTTGCTTAGTGACTACTTAACAACTTAAGTGTGAGCACGTAAGCGATCGTAAGTTTTTTAAATAATTTGGTTATATTCTGTTATTTATTATATTATATATTTAGTTATTGTTTCCTTGGAATAGAACACTACTTAGCGTTAACGCCGTCGAATTGTGCAGCTTAAATAGTTTCATGTTATTTGTATCGTAAAATCTGTACACTGGAGTTAGCAATGAAGAATATTATTATATTGTTGAGATGGAACAGATATTTCTGGCCAAATAATTTGTCTCGAAGGTCGCGAGTGCACTTGACAATCAATATAAGGACTAGTAACTGACCCTGACATGTAACGAGGTTAACGTTAGCTAAAAGATATTTTTTCTATCATTATGTCGTTCGTAATATAAATACTTATATGTTTCGTGAAGTTAAACGTTTAACGAAATACCAACTTAAAAAAATTAAATTAAAACTCGTGAAGATCTTTTCATAATATTATGTAGTATTTTCAACGACACATATTCAAAACATTTGACAAGTTCAGGGCCGTCGATGAGCGTCAACGGAGTTCGGCGGTTCTATTCCCGGCAGTGACAGCGGTCCCCACTTCAGTGCTAACGAAACGCTACGGGGATAAATCTTGGCAGGGCCGGCAGGGTCGTTGCTCGCATACTTCGCTATAATTAATCTTGATGCAAATTCCCAACCTGCAATTTTGCCTTCACCTTTTAGAAACGACAGAACATTGTTACGACATTAGACGATTTCTATCCATCTCACCCACTCCAACGTAATCGACGCCGGCTGACTCGTACCGTCAGCATAAAACATGTGTAATTAAACAAATCAGTAAGTTGCTAACAAAAACAAATTCATATTAATTCAAACCCGTTTTTATAATGTGTAATTTTGTAAGTAGTTGAGCCGTGATGGCCCAGTGGTTAGAAGATTTGGTGATGTAATTTCCAAACCATATCTTTAAAGAAGATAGTAGCCCTTAGCCCAGTAGTGGGACATGAACAGACTGTTACTTTTTATGAGTAATTTGGTAATTTAATTTATTAAATAATATGTTTAATTGTTATCAATTTATTTAATTTTATTTCATTTTGTTGTGCAATATACACGATATAACAAAGTTTCATATTTCAATTAATTTGAACACATACGAGCCCCGGTATTTTAAGATGGATCCACAAACTGTTTAATGGCGATCACAAGTACCTAAACATAAATCGCTATCAGTATTCTTTTATTAGTGGTGAAGTCTGTATATCATGTTACATTAACAGCCTGTAAATTTCCCACAGCAGGGCTAAGGCCTCTTTTCCCTTCGAGGAGAAGGTTTGGAGCATATTCCACCACGCTGCTCCAATGCGGGTTGGTGAAATACACATGTGGTAGAATTTCATTGAAATAAGACACATGCAGGTTTCCTCACGATGTTTTCCTTCACCGCCGAGATAAATTATAAACACAAATTAAGCACATGAAAATTCAGTGGTGCTTGCCTGGGTTTGAACCCGAAATCATCGGTTGAAATCATAAGATGCACGCGTTCTAACTACTGGGCCATCTCGGTTTTTATATAATGTTAATTAAATCTATATTTTATTATTCTAAAGTATTTAAATAAAATTTGACAAAACAAATACCCACCGAGTTTCTTTCGCCGGTACCTCCTAGGTTTGGTATTATTAATATCCGGACCTGTGCTAGTTATTACTTAGGAAATAAGTCATTTAAAAAAATATTGGTACCGAGAAGAGTCAGCACTGAATCCAATTATAGTCAATATTATTGATTTACCATTTAAATACTATATACATAAGTACTCAATACTTATCTGAAGCTATTACATATACCTACATTGACAGATATGACTTGGTATTGCTATGAACACATGGTGACTTAATCAAGAATATTTATGTTTAATTGGATATTATTTTATAAATATTTGTAGTAAACAATGATTTGCCAGATTCAACAGAAGTGTGAAAGCTTGGCATGATGTGTGCATTGACGTCAGACTTCTGGACTCCTTAGCCAATACTGTTGCCAGGTGAACAATGTAATGAAGCAAATTGTACATAGCTATTGGAGAAATGCCTCGAACGTCAACCGCCCCAGTCGCCGGGGAGTCTAGCTGGGCAAAACTTGGACCGGCCAGAAGACGATGGCCGGGACAATTAACAATAAGCCTTAAAACCTTGCAGCGAAGATCATTTCTCAATAACGCAACAGTCGCGTGCGCCAAACCGGTAAATAAGGTCTGACGCGGATATCAATTTGAGGATGTCTTGGTAATTCAATATTTGTGACAAAATTCGAATTCTCGCTGCAGGCATTCACGGCAATTTGTCTGAAAGCATTGTTCCTCTCGGGCTCCAACGCTGGCGTTACGCTCGACTCTGAGATAGGATAGCAACTCGTTAAACATTTGCATTTCATTTAAAAATAGCTAAGATGTCTCAATTCGGTTCTCGACTGAATACGGAATAGATTGGAAATATATTTTCTTTGAGATACAAGAAGTAAACGAAAAAATATTATTCTTATACCGATCACATAAGTAGTCAAAATATAAAGGATTTTTATATTCCAACCCACGAGAAGGAAGGGTTGCGAGGGTTCTTTCAATTTGAAGGGTTTGCAAAGTTTCATTGGATAAACGCTATCAGGCGGCAATTGTAACTGATAGTTATCCAACATTATTGCCAAGTTCCACGAGCCGACTCGAAACACAAATTAACGCTCTGAGTAAACTCCCAACTTACAACTCTGCCGTCAAGTTTACCCTCTCCTAACCTTCGGTACTCACTCAAAACAACAATTTGAATTTTATCTTTACAGGCATACGGCTTAAAATCCCTTGAATCTAATTTAAGAGATTCCTTAAAATTGACTTTAATCCATTCCGCTCCTTATAGCGTTTGGTTTAGAGTGTAATTTCCAATGTTAAGTTTTTCTTATACAATCAGCTGGGTGGATGTTTAGTCAAGTATAGTGAATAGTCCTTATCAAATGATTACTCAACAAGCGTCAGTTCTGACTATTTGAATTGTCTTAATGATAAGTTAAACTATTTAGGGATAACTTATACGTCACTTGTCACGAACAATTGAGTTTTAAAAGATGTTTAACGGAGTGCGGTCGAAATTAAAAAAATATATATATTTAATTTTATATTATATTACTTCAACCAAAGTGTACATATAGTATGGGTTTAACGCTTGCGGTTATCACGTAGTCTCCAGCGAAGGCAAATACCGTTACGACGTTTGTTACGGTGAAAGTTAATTTGAACCGCGGCTGTTGTATTCTCTAAACGGACTGGACGACGAAGCGTCTCGTTCTCCTTAAAATAACATTTCTGAATATCTAGAAAGAGGGATAGTCCATAAAAGTCAATGATAAACATTTTCAAGTCTAATAATAATCAATCTTTCAGTATTAATTATATTTTCCAACCCTCAAGATACAATATTGTTGGACACGAGATATAAATTATACTCTTAATCTTCATTAACCGTTGCCGGCATAGCCACTGTTGTAACATCAAACTTGAATCCGTGCCAACACGGCATATTACAGAAGTTTGTCCCTAACGAGTTACCCGGATGCATTAAAGCCAAAACTTTAATATAGTTTTACCAACTCAACTTAAATTTTTATTAAAATAAAATAAGGGCAGCAAATAATGCGCTTTAGTGTTTTAAATCTTTCAACTTTGTCTTTGTCGTTGATGGTGAGCGGGTACCGAGGCGGGTAATTAATGGACCACATCTGTATTTAAGCAGATATATTTAAATATCTCAATGTCATAAGTTGACGTATAGTAAACCGTTATCTAGAATGGATCAGCTGTGTTTCAATCTATTAGGCATATTGACATGCTGGCTCGACGTGGCCGGCCATGTTTACAAAGCATTCCGTTTGCCCCCCGGGATACTTTGAAATTCACGCAAATCAATGGTGTATTTTTTATTCAATCCCCAATGGTAAGACCCCACTCGCGCGTAATGTTACAAACACTGAAAGTCAATTTTATATAAATATTACTTTATTTACAAGTGATTTCTGTTTAAATTCCGCATTTCTAGTCCGTTATTAACGAAATATGAGGAAGATAACAATGATCTAGGTGATATATTGAAGTAAGCTAACGACACTCAAATCTCAATGGTGTTACATGGTAGTGCTAATTTCATCAAAGATCATAAAATTAATTCACTTGTTGTCTGTAAATTTAAGAAATAATTATATTAAAAAAGGATAACCTTAAAAAAGAAACTTTATTCGTTAATAATGTCAAATTATAGAAATAACAATCTCGCAAAACATTTATAATTTTATTTAATGCATAGCGCAAAAAATAAGCATCACTTTCTAATTGAATTTATTTTATTTGCTGTTATTTTTAACTTTTATGTTACCGCACAAACAAGATATAGACATTGTTTCAATGACCAACCAGTCAGACGTACATTATTGAACTTTAATATTTTACAAAACATATAAGAATATCTGTAACCGCTTAATGTTTTTTTTAAATAATATAAAATACTTAAAACGAATTCCTTAAGCAATTAAATTTAACGTAAAGCTAGTCGATATCTTTTTTAATTTCTACCATTTCGTAGCTGGACGACGGCAAGTTGTAGCGCATGTAGGGCTCGTGGAAGGGCTGCCCTCTCGCCTTTCTCCTTATTTCCTGTATCAGTTTGATCACACCCATTTGGAACTCTAATGTTTCATCGTCGTCCAGCTTGTGCAAGCTCGGTAGGAGGCTTTTGAAGAACGAGATGTGAGCGTCCTCGACGTGGGTAGACTTGACGTCCATGTAATGAATGTAGCCGGCGTCTTGTTCGTCCTGCTCGTGTGTTTTCAGTCTCTTGGCTGGTCTGTTGCTACTGCTCGCCACGCTGTCTGAAGCGTCGTCACTATTGTACTCTTCTATTTTATCTTTGCTTGCCTCTGCATCCGTGCTGTCGCCTTTGTTATAGTTCTTCAGAAGAAACTTCAATTGTTCGTGATATACGTATGGCTTAAATTTCCGCTTATCCTCGGAAACTGTCTTTTTCCAGGCGTCTCGAATGTTGGTCCATTTCTTCATAACCGTTTTGACTGAAAAAAGTTTTTTATATTATTACTACACAAATCACGCATTCATTCGAACCGGCTCGACGCAGGCTGTCGTAAGAACATATGTAATGATGGGTTACGTGTTAGTTATCTCACCATACACATTTTTTTCTTTACGAGGCATATCATTAAACTCGGGGTTCAGAATCCTACAAATATCTTTCCACGCGTTCGATCTCAAAACGAAGTCCTTATGACTCTCCAAGCTCTTGTCCCACAGGCCCGGCCGGCTGTGCACCAAGCTGATGAGTAGCTCGGGGTCGATTTTGTCCATGGCGATGGAACATACACTGTACCTAGTCTACGTTTAAATATCAACCGTCTATAACCTCGAAACGCTTGCGGCAGCGAGTCGTTCCTCTGTTATGACGTACGGACTATTATGTACGCGACGCGACAACGGCAAGTCGACGTGCGCGGAGATACGGCACGGGCGGTATCGGCCGTGCTCGGCGACGGACTAACGGCGCACGGCCGCACGGCTGCGGGCTGGTGCGCCGGCAGTAGTGTAGAACGTACGCTGCACGCGATCAGACGGCCGGATGGCGGCACGGTCGGTTGCCGCGCCGCCGGGGCCGGCCGGGCGCCGGGGACGTGTCGCGGTCGGTGACCTCGTTCCGCGAATCGATATAACTTTATGCAATTTTATTACTATTTAAGTATTCTCACGATTTTTGTTCCAGATCCGTTATTATGACGATGGTTATATAATATGTTACGAATTTGCTTACCTGTTAGAATAATAAGAGTCGTCGTCAGATGAATGAGATAATAGACAAGGCAAGCACGTGCTCGCATATTTTTATAATAAAACGAGTAACTATACTTTAAACATTACAAATATTAGCATATAATAGACTTCAACTTGAACACAATACAATACAATAGTACATTTGATAACAATTTCCACCCATCTACAAACTGCGTCCCTATCGCAGGGCGATCGCTCCTACACTTGAATCCAAACGGGATGCGTTTTATCATCTCCGAGTCCTGCTTAAGCCGTAACGAAATCGCAAGAAAACAAACTATAGGTCAATAAGGAAAACCGTGTTTGTGAAGCAGATAAAAGGTTGTTTGAGGAAAACAGCGGCCCTTTGTATGTAATCCCGGATTAGGGACCGATCGCGTAATCCTCAGTTATTGCGGGCTCGTGAAGGTGATCCTGGACTACTGAATGAACTTATGAATTTCCGGTGGCGTGGCTTATTGCTATCCGATATATCTATATTGAACACGAGCCATGTCTTGGCACCCGACTCCAATCAATATATGTATATATAAATATTTATTATTTATATATATATGTAATTAGTACATATCAATTTCTAGAGAGTTTTTGATTCATTTGATCTAATTTCCCTTTAGCTAGGCGTAAATTTTCTGTTAGGATGTGAATCAGGATCGTACCTCCGACTATCACACAAGGACGCGGCCCGCGTACCTGTCAACTGTTGTCACGTAAGACAGTTTGTTTGACTTAAATTACTTCGCATCCAAATCCGATCAGTACGAAGCACGCGCAATATCACTCCCGATTTTTTTTTCAAAATATTTTTATTTTCATCTCGACTCAACTTCAATTAATTATTTTTTAATCACTTTAAAAATAAATAAAAATTGTAACGATTACTTGATTGTGCTTAACTATTCTAGTTTTAAATTTAGTTTAATCTTGTGATGTACTCACTCACAAATATCAGAATACAAAATCTTGCGGAATCCCGACATATTTTTGTGCCCGAAAGGTAACTTTAATAAATCTATTGTGATGTTAAAGAATCCGGAGCTGTTTAAGAAATTCGCTCAAACGGAATAATAATCTGAATAATCCCCCATTTTTCTAAAGCATTCCTCATTTTGATTAAAGAATGCCTTTATGTCGGGACGGAGTATGGTCATGTGTAGGCACCGGCTTTACCTTTTATTACGGTTTATTGAGATTAAGATTTTGATTCACTTCAAAGTAGTTTTATTACCAATATACTCATATCTATTACGTTTATTGAGATATAATCTATTATTATGTATTTAATATTTTCTAGGTTTAGTGGAAGTGAGGGAGTCGCGATGGGCTCGTGGTTACACTATGAGGATCTTTATCATGGATCGCGAGTTCAATCCAGGCCAAGTATCGATGACTTTGGATTTGTTTTATTTGTGTTTATAATTCATATCGCGCTCAGCGGATGAATGATATACATATTATTTATTGACCCTTATCGGACCAGTATGTTGGAATAAGCTCCAAGACGACAACAATTAGAAGAGAACTTCGTGGGATACTTTTTAAAATCATATTATTTGCTTCAATGAGTTCCTTACAAGGCACGACGAGGACACCGGGAAGTCGGTGTACCTGCGTATAATAGAGTACTAATTGTATTCTTGTAAATTATTAGTGCAGCGTAAAACATAAATACCAATGTCGGCGGACCGAGTTAAACAGTGAACACTGACCAGTCGGCACCGCGACACCAGCGTCATCCGTTATCGATCCTTTAATGAGTACGCCTTTGTCATGCATCTGGTCCCACTCCACCATGCAGGTTAAACTTATTTCCCAGCGGTTCAGTGTTTCAGTCGGTATGACGTAACAAACGAACGCCGTTATTTTCGCATTTATAATATTATTTGACTAAGCGCTGTCACTAAACCGATTTGATTTAAATCAACAATCAAATCTTTATCAACTGACAGAATAATATTACTTGAGGTTAGTTTCTGTTAGTCTTCCAACATTATATATAAAACGAAAAGGTTGATTCCTTTGAACATAGAAATAAGATCCATTTTTCGTTATCTCCGAGTATTTGTACCGTTGTACTATTTAAAGCTGTATCTCACGATGACTAATCGTTCTCCTTGAACTTGAAGCGACTTAGTCAGCTTATCTGTGGGTACCTACTAATATATAAAGCTGAAGAGGTTGTGCTAATGCGCTTATCTCAGAAACTATAAGTCCGATTTACAGATAAATTTGCATGACTTGTCTAATTTATTAAGAAAAGTCAAACTATATTTACACGTAACGTCTGTCTAGCTCGTATACTAAAAACACACCCTAACCACAAAATGCGTTTTTAATATATATCAATATTTTTTTTAATAGTTACATGATTTTATAAAAATGTTAAGAAGTGTCTTACAACTACTTGGGTACAATATTTTGTGGAATCAACTTGGATACTGTTTACTTTCAAATACGAATAACAAAATCTATATATACTTTACTCAAGTAGGCTCTTATAAGTACTTTTGGATCACGAAGAAGTATTAGTAGTCACTATTTGGAAAGTTTAAATGACAAACGGTTCTCCAGGTTAATATGTATATTTACTTGACAATGTTCTATTAAATTTCGTGTCTAAAAATCAACAAATTAAACGAAATCTCGACTTCTTTGATATATATGATTTCGTGCAAAATGCTTCTTGCATTACCAAGTAATGATTTAAGTTTATTAAAAGGCAATGTTCTTTATCAACAGGCAGCTTCGTTATATTAGCATAGATTACCTTCAAGCGAATTTAATGAATCGTGTAACAGTAAGTGGTTGTAACTGTCACAATTATACGCAACAAGATCACTTGTTTCAATATTAAGTAATCAGTAGTAATTTAACATGACTATATTTGTAGTGGGTCTTAAAATAAACACAAATAATTACCTTTAGTTGCCCAACAAGAACAAAGGAAGATTTTCCTGAATACGATATTTCAGAGCAAAAAAAAAATCTAAAGAACATTGGCTCACGTTTCGAACAATAATTTGAAAACAGTTATATTTTAGTTAAAAGTCCGCTAAAATTATATTATCTATATGAAAATGACGAAACATCAAACGCTAGATTGTGTAAACATAATTTGTTTTCACAAATAAGAAAGAGTCTTTGAAGACAAAAAACTGACTTCCGCACATTTTTCATAAACAAGGAAAATATGTCTCCGTCAGTGACGTCACGCTTACGCACCACTAAACACCAAATAATTTGCAAAATATGCGAAAACGGGCTCGTCGACTGAACGTAATGAAGCCATTAGTGTCGCTGAGAGACGGACATATTGACATCTTATTCGCGTCGCTGTACAAATATTATCTACATTAATTTAATTAACAACATTAATTTTATTAATTTAAATAACAACATTAATGCAATATAACAGTTTAGTCGAGCAGGCTCTCGTTTATCTGGAACCGACTTAATAGATTAGTAACAGGAAATTAGTCAGATCACGTAAATGCACCGAAACGCGGTGATCTCGTTGATGTTGCTGGGATGGAAGCTCAGACAAAGAACGCTATGTCTCTCAAAGAGAAAATTTTGGAGCTCATACCACCACGCTGCGTGGTACACAAATAAATCAGAATTCCATCAAACACATGCAAGTGGCGTCATTATAAATACAAATTATGCAAATCAAAATTGGTAGTTATCTTCTCCTTGTGTTTTGGCTGCTGATGTTCCGTCCTCTCATTGTCCCTATTATTATATTATATCAAAGACATGAATGTATATCAAAACATTAGCAATGTTATTACGTAAAACAAAATCACAGTCAATTATAATTTATAAATGTACTTTTAAAGAATATAACTTACAAGCAAGAATACCTTATATATTTACGCATTGACATTCGAAAAGTGGAGTTTACGTCAATAGCATATGATTGCCAATTTCTGAGAAGTAGTATCTGCAAATATTATTATGAACAAATACTGTACTGTAAGAGACTCGCCGGAGAGCGTCACGCCGACGCTGGCGCAACGCCAAGCCTGGATCTGCAATCCGTCAGCCCAACATGATCCGTCGCCGATTCCGACACGCGACAACAGCCCTCCTAAAGAACACGAACTAACCTACTTACATACACTAATTTTGGAGGAGTTATTGGCTAACTTAAAAGGCGGCAGAACGAGGACCAGGCTTGAAATTCGGGTCCCTCCAACGAATAGTTGTTTGTAGGATTTTAAGAAATTACCCGCAGCACGCAGCCTGGCATTAGGTAGTGATAACACTCTCGTGTATCAGTGTAACGCCGCTGAACTCTGTCCCGGCGAATTGAGAGGAAGAGAGTAGAAAATGCACTTGTTTGCGCACACACACAAGTGTGCGCAAACACTAAGCACTAAATGATGTCCCGCGCAGTTGGTTGGGCTCTTTTAGATTCAAGTTTTATATTTTTTGAGATTAAAATCATAATATTTGCAAATTGATATTTTATCAGTCAAAAAAATTATCAAAACTTGGTAGTTTTTTATACAGGATTGAAAAAACATCAATGCCCCGTTATTCAAGCATAACTTTTCCCATTTACTTTCTGTCGATACGTATATACGAGGTCTGAATACGACACCACCCCAAGGAAAAGATAGAACCTGCGACCTCCAGATCTCTCGGCAGCATTCTATTTTCGACTTATTATATCCTAATATAATGTTGATAACACTATCAATTTAAAACAGACGGGTAACATTTCTTTTTTACTATTTTCAGAACAATGAAATAAAACGAATGATTTGTCAGAGCGATGCATCTCCTGCCGCCGTTGCATTGCGTACGTAATGTTTATTCACGGTAAGTGTTACGGCGACTAGCGAGCGTCGCGCGGCGCGCGTCGCCTCGCCTCTGTTTGCTACCTGAGATTAAACAAAGTACCTCGTATGAAAATACCCCGGCTCCTCTGTTTAGCTTCTCGCCGGCGACGCTGTTGCTGGGGCTGCAGAGCTTCGAATTGACGCAAGTCGCACGTCGCTCCTCGCTCGCTGTAACGTAACTTTTATTTGAGCAATAAATTCCCGACTGTGCGAATGTAAACCTGCAAGCGAGTTACTCTCTCTCGATACGACAGCATTATTTGAATAACCAAAGTGTACTGAAATTGTTGTGGCGATCGCTTCGAGGCAGATGGACCAACAGATAGTATTCAGTATATTATATGTTATTACTATTACTTAATAAAAACCACTGGAATAATGATTAATACGTATGTTTATTTAATAAGAGTTTATACCAAGAACAATTTCCAATCAAAACAAACGAACTTTGCCGCAACTCGAGGGGTCACTGTATGGATTCCAATATGTTCTACTATCTAACTCCTGACCTCTCATTGTATTGTCATCAGAATTACTTACAAAAATGAAAATCAATCCTACAGTAAAAAGCAGGTCAAATTACTTAAAGCAGCATGTAGTGTACACGGGCACAAGGAACAGAGGCGGAGGGTATGCCGTACAAGTGTTTATTGGCAGAGGAGATGACTTCCCAGCAAGTGTCCCATTTGGAAAAAAACGAAGCAAAATACAATAGTTAAGTGTAAATAGTGATTTCATGTATATTAAATCATTTGTGTTGTTATCTCTCCTCGTTTCCATTATTCATGAGGGAACACAAACTAGTGGAATTATATAGCAATTACTTCATTACAAGATTTATATCGACGGAGTGAAATAAACGCTATGATGTCATTCTATAATTTTCCGAGCGCGCCGGCCGTTGGAAACGGCAGTACATTCATACGTAACTGCAACGATGACTTCACCGCTTGCTGCTGTTTGGACATTAACAATATCATTTCGATTGTAATTTAAGAAACTAAAAAGTGCGAACATAAACTGTTATGTATACTCGAAGGGTCCTCGTGTTAGCCAGCTCGGGTTGGTACCACCAACTACTGCTGTTCCGGTTTATAAAGCGAGCTAGTGTAGCTTACCAAAGTCGATGGAGTATTGGTAACGATAGGTAACGGTCAATATATATTTATTAAAGCGTCAATGTTCATGAACGGCGGTAACCATTCACCTTCATTTGCCGGTCGCCTATTTATATAATGTGAATAATTTAAAAAATATGTTTATATTTCATAAATGTTGATTAACACGGATTAAATATATATAATATATATCATAATTATAATAACAAGATTTCTCGGCACTGAATGCCGAATAAGTGTTGCGTGAGCTAAATTAGTAATTCAATACAATTTGAAACAGAGGGTTGTTACGTAAATGGTATTTGAATATTGAATGGCCGTAATGGATACCCAATCTAGCGCATGCCTTAATCGAAATTCCGCAAGTTAGTCGAGCAGACAAAGATACCCAGAACCTCCCTCGTTCGGAATGGTACAAGAGTACGATGAGCGATGTGTTAAGACGAGTGATCCTGGTCCAGCTCAGGTCATAGGTGACAGATCACAGCATAGGTCACAGCAGACATCCCATAAAACTTATTCCAAACATAAAAATATAAAATATTTGATGAATTATGTGGTGTCGAGTTTATTATTGTGGTTTTATTTTATTTCCGAGATTAGCCTAAAGGTCCCTGATGAGGGATGTTAATCAAAGATTGCGGACACAATTCCAGGCATACCTCACTAAATTATCATATTCTTAATTTGTGTTAATAATTCACTTGCTAATAATACACCACTTTTTGGATAAGACGTTCAAGTTCCTAGGAAGAAGAGTAGTGAGAACTTATACCACCACAATGCTGAAGTTACTGCACGTTGGTTGCTGAAAATATCTGTCAGATTTTCATCCAAAGCACCTTTCCTTTTTTTCTTTCATCGCCGACTACGAGATTAATTATTTATAAATACAAACTATGTATTTGAAATTCCCAGTAGCAGCACTGAACTTTAAAGCTTGATTTATGTTTGTAAGTCATAATTGATATTCAGTAGTGCCAGCCCACATTTGAAGCAACTATTTTCGACTAAGAATTGCGTATTCCGTTTCTGAACCATCTCTATAACAGAAGAAATGTATAAAAAATGTCGTATCTACTCTCACTTCAAACATCCGGACCGGTCGGAATGTTATATTTAATTGACACAATGACCTCGTAGCTTGATATTATTATGCTATTATGATATTTACGAAGCCGATAATAAATCGCTCCGAAAACAAACGTTGCTTATCCGCTAACCAAACGGATAAAGAGGGACTGCGCCCCGTATTGCAAGCAATTCTAAGACGCAAACTTCGACAACGCCTTCAATAAAAAAAGGCCGGCGTGAAAGTAAATTTTAAAACTCAATCTAAAACACTCAGGAAATTCCATGATTGATTAAGCTGTAGAAAATATGGGGTGTCTCAGAGGAACGCAAAGAATTGATCCCTGAAAAAAAATGAAGTCGTTTGTTTTATAAATTTCGTCGTTTGCGATGTGTACTCCCGAAGATATGATAGTACGTATAATATTTTGTTTGGATCGGCTCGGTTTATTTCTCATTTACGACCGCCGCGGAATTGCATTGGCAGCCGACCAATATAGCAGGAGGCTTAAATTAAATTCTGAACAAGAATAATGGATACAAGCCCGTAGCGCGGTGTGTGCGGAGTGTGCGGTGTGTGCTGTGTGTGCGGTGTGTGCGGAGTGGGCTGTGCGCGGCGTGTGCGGTGCGAATACGCTTACAGATAGATTGCTTTATTTCTCCCCCGCGAAGCACTGAGGCGTAGGCCACGGGGACGGCGGAGACGCTGTTGCCATTAAACAATGTCAGCTCACTTCGAATTAGATTGCTTTTAGACATTCGATTGCTCGCACGGTCTGCTCGCGTTTTGTGACACAAGAAAAAATAAAGTATAAATAAGTTAAAGGGCGCGTGTGCCGATGTAGCCTCAGAGACAAAGGCTGTAGCCTTCATAGAATGGTATGACATCATTACTACAAAGGAATACCTAAAACGAAATATTTTTTAATCAAACGTGTTATTTGCTTTAAGTAATCGTCTTCATTGTTACATCCTAGTGCGAGTATGAGCAATAAAATTAAAACACATCGGAATTCTCGTAACAAGTGGGGACCCAATCAATTCGGAATTACGTCCAGATTGCGAAGAACAAAACAATAACTTCGCACACGAGCCCAGCGCGCTGACCAACGCCCTGCATCGGACACTCGTCGGACACGCTACAGCTACGACGCTGGCGTCTCGGCGACGCGTCTTTAGAAACGTGTTATAAGTATATTGAAGTGTGTTATTCTTCATTTATTTGAGTAGTGATCGATAAATAAAATCACATTAAACTTTATTTACGTAAGCTCTTACAAGAAGTTACTTTCAAATCGTAATTTTACAAATTAGTATAAAGTACTACCGATCGGAATGTACAATATTCCCGACAATAACTCGACTTTCAATATCACAAATTACACTGTAGATTTAAATAACAATGTAATTTCACAAATCTCGACAAAACTCACAAATTTCGGTTACAATGAGCGACAAAATAAACGCACGCGTAAAACGCTAACGCGCTCAATACATTTAATCAGTAGGCTGGGTTACGCAATTGAATGTGATATACTGCCTGCGATGGCACCGAATTCATTTGACCATACTCGTTAGGGGGCCCAGTGCCACCACCCGGCAGGCGCCGGCCGGAGGTCGACTTCGTGAACGATTTAATTACATTCCAAATATTTGAACGTGAGGGCTACTCCTATGATTAATTTGTTTGTTGTACTTTAAATAAAACACTCAACTGGTGCAATAATATAATCAATTAATATGTATTTACAACAATCTGTATTATTCAACTAATTTGTGCTCATGATCACACGTATAATTTGTTGCGAACATTCTCATTAAGAAGAGAGGCGGCCTTGGGGAAGTTTAATTTTTTAAGCAACTCCCGTGTAAATGTCAGCCCATTGTTCGCCCTCCGTACCTTGTCCCCGATTCTCGATTTAATTGTTTCGATTTAGAACCCTAATTAAACTCCGTATTGCATAGTTAATCGAAGCACAGTCGATTCTGTATTAACTGCCAAATCGATTATATCATAGTTTAATGTTTTTCATTGAATGTAATTCTAATTACCTATAAATCTACACGTATTCGATATCGAGCACCCCCGAGAGGAAAAGTAGAATATTGGAGTAAAGTGAACGAGACTTCCCCCCTCGTCGCCCTCGCGGACGTCGAACGTTTATGAATATTTGATTAAACGGTTTAAGGCACATCGGTTAATGGAAGACAGCGACACGCGAACCTTGTTTTTATCCAAATTATCTAATAAAGTAATATTTGAGTGCGTAAGTACACTTTTATGAGTCCAATTTGAGAATACAACTTAAAAGAGAATTGAATAAAATTGGGGCGATGGAATATTCTGTATACAATATCTTTTGAACACATTATTTAGAAAGACATACAAAAGGAAGTGTCGAATACTGAATAATTCCTCAACTAAAGCATACTTATAATAATGCAAAGCAAACGTTACAAATTCCTGGTTTACTTGTAGACAGTGAATTGATTACACACATACTTGAAATATCGCAAAAACTCGAATTTCGTATGGAATTAAGTATCGTAAACATAACTGGTTAATATGTTGTTGTTAACACGATGTTGGTAGACATATTTGTCTGAGGTGAATAGACTTCGACGCTGTAGATCAATGTCTTATATTAACCTATTGCCATGGAGATGACACTTCTATGAGTGTTTTCATGGAGGTGTTTTTTTATTATGAAACTTTTTTGTAACTCGCCGCTAGACAGCGCTGCACCACACCAACTTCTATACCGTTGAACCGATAGTCACTTTTGGTTCGTCATGTAACACGTTGAATGAAACGTAAAGCTACCGCCGGTTGGGAAAGTCTTAAATATTATTAAATATTATCTAAAATACTATTTAAAAAATATACATGCACATTCTTGTCAACTTGTCTATCGTAGCAACCATTAAAGCGGAATGACATGTTTATATGACACTTTCCGTTTTAGATTTATGGTTCCTTCATCGTCAACAATAAGTAATATTCAGGTACTTAACGAAATCGATACCGATTACGGAGGCGCTGTAAGACCAATCCGAGCGCGCACAGCACGCCCTGTAATTTGAGCAGATGTATAATCGTTTATTCCAATGGGTTCATTTACTCAGGTTTTAAGCAATAAACATTAAATTTCATAATATTCGCAGGCTTTATGTGAACTTAATTACCTCTGCACGTAGTCCGCAGTTTGAGCACTGAGTCACTGAATGTATCAGTAATTACATTTTGATCAGCTACTTCAATAGTTTCGAAATGTATTTTTAAGCGAGCAAAGCTCGAGACGTTTTGGCTTAAAGATGAACGTTGATAATAATTTAAGTACTAAAACAAAACAACATTTTTTTTAAAGATATATGTAGGGGTACGGGCAAAAGGGGCATAGTGGTCACCACCGCCACTGCCCGTTGGCACTGTAAGACATATTAACCATTCCTACTAATGCGTCATCAACATTGGGTACGAATATGTTATGTTGCTTGTGCCTCTTCTAAATATTAAACTAGGCTATAAAAAATAGTATCGGCAATGTAAAAGTATCGACATACGAAAGCTTATAATGCATCGGCATCGGCAGTGTTCTGAATAGGGTCATTAAGGGGTATGATCGGCTGGTGACGGCGGTGACCTGACGGCGGGCGGGCGCTTTGTTCCTGCAGAATGCTCTTTGTAGCGACGCGCCGCTCCGAGCGGCGGATGACTCGGCGTCGGTGCGGGTACAGATTCTATACACATATATATAAAACTGAATCGAGGCCGTGTGTGATACATAATATTTATATTATGAAAATGAATACTTCACCGGCCAAGGTTATTTCAACATGAGACTAGGCGAGGGTGACACTCATCTGTCCCCAGATTTAATGAACACAATCGCAATATAGCTAATAATAATATACTATATAATATATATATATACTTTATATATACTTTCCTGCCCAACGACCACATAGTTTCACAGCCAAACTGGCCAAAAGGCGGCTCAATAGCTCCCAAGCTTATATCAACGTAAGAATAGTAGTTATTTTTCAAGTCGCATTTCCAAAACTTTTTCTTCGTTTATTCTATTGTCTGAATTCATTCTCCTCTGTGCCTTTTATAAAAGAAATACATCAAGTCAGCCTGTTCAGTCAAAAATAAAATTCTATATGAGCTATAGTCTAATTTTCATCCGCGTGAGCCTGCACTGAGGCGAGGCCTCGCGGGCGTGCCTGTCTGACTGTTCGTCCGCGATTTCGCTAATTACGGCAAGCTGTAAGCATTTCCCGCATTGTCACAAAAAAGCCTCCCTGCGTTCCGACGTCTTCCTTATATTTTGTTTGTGAAACGTCAACAGTAATATTCAAAACACTTGCGCTTCGTTTCACAAAGTCTCTTCCGGTATTTCTGTCTAAATGGAAGATTTCGAGTTTCAGTGAGCTCGGTTTCGTTTGTGTTTAGTTGTTTACTTTCGTTTAAAGCGAATAGAACAATGGCGACGGTGTGGAAGTGTGTTTGAGTAAACACAGACACAACCGTCTCATAATACGATTGGACAGCATCAGAGACGACCGAAAGGAAGTAAGAAAGAGTTCAGGCGCAGGACCTTCGGCTCTCCGAGGTATGGCACGAGGTAGTGTGAATACAACCAATCTAAGGTCAAGCTGCTACCGAGGGATTTCCGGTTAGGAAACCCCAAAAACTTTTAATTGGCTCGACTCGGGACTTGAAACTAGGTCCGCGAGAGCGGCTGGTCTCTGGATCATTGAGGCGATATAATAATATAATTCCCATATCGTTTATTTGGTTGTATGTATACTTCACAGAGCGCTTGTAGGGCTTCCGAACGAGTTCAGGTTAAATAGGTATTGTTTACAGGGATCTAGTTAAATCTATATTTCTTTGCTATAAATAGGATTTAAATTTATATTTCCTCTTGCCTGTCTTGAGCTCAAAGAAAAGTTGTCAACACGTGTGAATGAAACTATTACCGGCATAAATGACATAAATGACAACTATTACCTGCATAGACACCTAAATTTATTTTAATTATATTTTTAAATAAAATATAATTTAGAGTGTGCGTTTCTTAGACATTAGATATATGAGGAAAAACCCAAAATATCCTTCCAAGTGTTTTGTGTCCAATTCACGCAGTAAATAAACAGGCGTTCTGTTAAATCATATATGAGCTAAACGAGACAGTTGGTACTAATCAAATACTATGTTTGCTTGGCGCCGGTGGCACGATCGGTCCCTATTTACACAAAGGGCGCATGTCGTGTGTAGTTAGTGCACCTAGTGCCAACCTAAGCCATCTGGGACTTGTGTGTGACGCTCTGTTAATTCACATGCTCTAATGATTTGCATCGTGGAATTAAAAAGGGTGCGAAAAGTTCACCGCATGTGACCCCAATTACATGCTTATTTTAAAATATTTATTATCAACTTAAAAAAAGGATGCTCTCAATTCCAATTACTTGAACTTATTGCCTTAAATATACATAATATTTAAGGCAATAAGTTCAAGTAATTGGAAATCATATAATTAACATGACGGGAACAAACAATATTTTCAGAATATTATAAATTGCGATAAGTAAAGAAAGGATTTAAATTTTGTATTATACATGTGTAGTACCGCGACGATACTCATTCAACTAATTGCATCTCTATTTTCTAATTCCTGCAGAAACAAACGCGAGGCTCGATTCGCGATTAAAAGTGCCCCATCGACGATATTGACGTCTCACGTTACCCAAAACGTCTTAGTGTTATTAAGAAACAATCGAGTTGTTTCTGTAAAAAGATTATAAATCCTTACTGAAATTATAAAATGTAAATTAACAATTAAGACGAATTTATTAAGCAGAGTTAGAAGGGTTAAGGTATGGCTATATTTGTGTCGGAGGTAGGTCTTGAAATTTGACCCGCTTAGGGGCTCAGCTCGTCTCACCCGTCAGCGTTTCTTACATCTTCCTGAAATAAATTTGAATAAATCATGTAAATCATAGACGTCATTGTATCGGACCAATTTTGTTCAATATTGAGATAATCTTGGAAATTGTGTACTGTAAGCCGTAAAAATACTGACCTGTTTTATCACAATGCTTATATTTTACTAACGTGACTAATAATTAATTGACTTACAACTTAACAACATTTTATTGTCAGCGGCCATATAACGTAGCGTACGAATTCCCCGTCGCTCGCGAAGACACGAGGCACGCGACCTAATTCCGTGTTCTGATGGTCATTTCGCACAAAGCTGATGGCAAACGATGTTGTTTTCTGAAAACAAGTAACAAGTTGATTGAGCGGCGACACAGCGGGTAGCGGCGCCGCGGAGCCGGGAGCGCGGCCCGGGAGTCGGGAGTCGGGACTCCACACGCCCTCGCTACGATGACACGGGTCCGTGCGTGTAGGTACATCATTAAATTATTGGGGACTTTGTACGAAAATATATACTTAGCTCACATATGAAAATGGTGATAGTTATTTTAGTTTCTTTCCAATTTTAATTAGGAGGCTGTCGATTCGATCGTTTTATTCGTCGAGTTCGACAAAATCAGCCGCTATTTGATTAAAAGTCCAAATATATTAATTTGCCAAATGTTCTGTATACCTTACATTACTTGTTACATTCAAAGCTTCCATATTACGTTGTATCATGAGATATGTAAAACTATACAGAACGTTAAATTTAACACACGAACGAATCCAACGGAAGCGTCGCGATCTAAAACAATCAAGCGCCATAAACCCGAACGATTCGAAGTGACGAGAATGCGGCATCGCTGGCAGAGCTTGACAACATTAAGTTTATTGCGGGTGATACCCGAATCGCTTCCCCGGTACTCTAATTACCCGCCCGAACTGCAACACGTCACGCAGCGCCCGCCGCGGAGCAGCCGCCCGCCCGGAAATGGCAAGTATATTCGAGTATATTCGAGTATATTCGTCTTCCACTGTGACAATAAATTAGTTCTATTTATTTAACCAACATTATCTGTAACAATATAAGTGTTATCGCTGTTGTTGTTGATATTGTGAATCTCTTTATTGCACAGAAATATTAATAAGAATCTCTTCCAGACCTTTGAGATACTGAGAGGATTATTGATTAAAAACCTTTTTCTTCTCCACAAAGTGACGGACTGACAATTGCATAGCCAGCGGCAACTTCGACCCTGGAAAAATCACACGCAAGTGATCCGCCTTCTGGTATAATATGTCGTATCTCTCGCTTATCGCTATAAGAGCTTTGAGATATTCTAATAAATAAAGCGTCATACTTTAGTTATGGATGTTGTGGTCGTTTCCTTTTCGCATGAAGTAAGACAGTCGAATGTACCACCTGACATTATGTAACAATCGGCTACATTAAAAACTCATGACATTTCCAGGACCTTCTTCTTCTTAGGCCAAAGCTCATATAAATAAATAGAGGCAATATCTCGGTAATGTCGCTAAACGCCGCCAACTTCAATAATTCATGAGGCGTTCACATTTCAATTTTGTTGCCGTCTTGCCGCTCGCTCCGCTGCCCCGCCGCCCGCCGCCGCCTCTTGCTCCTCGCCGAACTAACCTCACTCGAAATTAATAATAAAACATTAGGTAAATGTGATGTAACTATTGCTCTCCTCACCTCTGGCCCCAATTTTTCCCTTTTAATTATTTTAGAAACTAAAAACAATCTAAATTAAGGACTACTCATAGTTGGTTTTTAAATGTAAGCAATAAATATCATTTTTTCATATACAATTATTTTTGTTCGAATTTTAGTAACCTTATACCGTATTTAATAAAAGCTCCAAAGCCGGTGCAAGTTCGCGAAGAAAGTATTGATACGTTCTTTCCAGCGAGATTTTATTTTAGACAATTGAGTGTTTTCCTATGCCAATTTCGACTAAGACAAAAAATCTTACGGATTACTCCACCACCCAGGAAATATAGTCCGCTAATATGTGTGCAAACTCAGACGTAGTCTATTACCTCACTCTTATAATCACAGATCTTTCTAAAACGAACTCACAGCATCGCAGTCACAGATGCACTCTGTTCCCTCACGTTCATAGTCCGACGGGTCGGCAATCCGACCCGAACCGGAAAGAGCTGATACAATAAGACATCGCGCACTATAAGCACTCAGTACTGAACAATACCAATGTTCGCAGCTACATACGCACAAACTAACACAATCGCTAAAACTGATTACAAATATGAAAACCAAATGTGTTTAAGTAATTTACTTATACGTAGTATCGAAACGATTAATTACAATAGGAGACAAGGGCGGGCAGTAGCCGGAACACGTGAACCTCAAATGATAATTGCTGGTCAAACCCAGACAAGCACTAAATCAAAAATGAACATCAGACACATGTGTATCCATTGACCCGGCTTGGAGCATCCTGGTGAAATGAGCTCGAAGCCTTCTTAAAAGGAAAAAAGACCCAACAGTGGGAATATCGATATTTACTGTAATTATAATATTAGTTTGAAAAAATAATTAAACATTTATGTATTTATTTACTAAAATTAAAGTGAAATAAACGAAAGATGGTAGAATGTTGTTCGAGATATAATAAATCGATATGAAATCCTCAGGTGGGAGATTAATTGTTTTTTAAATAAATGAATCAATGGCTTTAATTTATTGCGACACAAGCGAGACATACGACACCGGTCACCAGCTGATCACAAATAACGTATCGTCCAACCTCACCGCTCGCAACGGTTACCGCGTACGACACGAACCGCAGCGCTCTTATCCGTTCAAACGTAAAGTGCGAAATTGAGTAGCACTATTATCTGTATAATCTTAATGTAATAAGCTTGCAGTGATAAATAATATAGCTCCTAAGGTGATCAGAATAAAGGTTACATTCTATGAGCAGTATGGCTATGATCTAAACGCATGAGGTTCTGATTAAAACCGCTTTAAAGTCAATGAACTCGTAATACGCAAGTGGCTTCATGACACGCGTTATGTATAGTGGATGTAATTGCCCTAATGTGATGTATGTAGTATGGCTCAATTTAGTCCTTTTAGTATTCAAATCAAAATAAACAGTCTCGGAATTAAATAATAAACTCTTACTAGCACCTTATAATCCTCATTTTATTTTTATTATTTTCAAATGTAAAGCTTCCATGGACCACCGGTTTGAGCTGTAGATTATAGTGAGAAGGACCGGCAAATAACTCAGTAGGTACTATTACCTTTTACCACATAGGAATATTAAAATATGTACTTACAATTAAAAATCAAAACTTAAAAATCAACAAACACTAACCCGACGCTTCCGTTTCTTTAAAGACGAGATACGTCGCTGCGGTTCAACGTTTTCTTCTTTCTTTTTTCTTCGTGCATTCGACAGCAATAACTTAAAAAAGACGCGTTCGATTTGAAATGATATTTCAGAGTGTGGTAGCCCATTAATCGCGGAAGCGTAAAGGGCATACAGCTTAACGCTACGTCAACGAGGAATGGAGGAGTAACTATAAGCAAAGCCGAAGGCGACATGTCGGGCCGATATCTCATTTCTTGTCATATAACTATCGAAAGGAATAAGTATTCAGAATGTTTATGAAACGGGCGTGTGTAATTCAAATTAGCCACGGATAAATAAATTAGTAGGGTCGATTTATTGTTAATTAATAACTGTTTGGTTTATCCAGAAGAAACATACAGATTCATCTGTCCTGTCCTGTCATGAAGCTTGCTTGCTCATTTAATAGTTCATAGTTACACATGTATATTGAATAAGTAACATAATAAAGACATAGAAAACGCATTCGCAGCATGTGGTGACGAGCCGGCGGACGAGACCCGTCTGCCACTTTCCCGATATCAAATAATTAACTTCCTCGTTCGTCTAAGAACTAGCCTATCGCATGTACTGAGTTTGAAACAGAGTCGGAATCGTAAGTGTTACACTCCCGAGGCAACGGGATTACGTATGTCGACACTTAAAGCAATAGCACTTTGTACAGGAAGTAAGTAACCAGAATATATTAGGAACATCTTTCTAGTCAGAAGCAGTAAAAGTATGCTAGAAGGCTATGTCTCGTACACGTAAAGTATAATTTGTGTACTAAAGACTTATTGTTATAATATTATATACTTACTAATATTACAAATGCGCAAGTAACTCTGTATGTCTGTCTGTTACGCTTTCGCAGCCAAACTACTGAATTTTTTGGAATTTGGTATGAAGCAAGATTCAACTCTAAGGCAGGACACAGGCTACTTTTTTATTATATCTAACAACTGACGACCAATATCTAAAACGCGAGCGAACCCGCGAACGACAACTAGTCATACATTTAAAGTAGCCTGATTTCAAATTAAATCAGAATCTCTGATAACAGTAACTTTTCATTGACAATGAATAAATCTCTTTTGTTAATACTGCTCAGTAAAAAAAAAACAAACTTAACTGAACTCTGTATAAACAAGGAAGATAGTGATCAAGTGTGTTATAAACTGCAGGCTCTTGTGGCCAATGTCTCGTAACGCAACACCCAGCGTACGTGTTGTGAAGGGTCCACTTGACGCTGCCCACTGACCACGCAGACATTAACCGCTCCGCTCCTAACTTATTCTGTTTCAGCTTAAAAGAGACACGTTATGTAAGAGAAAAATATAAACAAATATAATGCTGTAGATGATAACAGACCTTACATGAAACGGTCGCCTCCAACTCGCCTCAAATTGCAATATGCAATAGGATGCAATCGTTGTTATACAATATACCCAATGAGTTTCTACCGGTGGCGGATTTATTTTATTTAACATGCAAGCGTGATGCCTCTATATTGCACAAATATTTTTACCAATATAACGCTACTGACGAAAAAATGCCTGGCTCATTTTTAGTAACGATATTCGTAATTGCGATTTAACGTAGAAATGCTGCTAAAATTCATGCGAATATTCAAATTCACAGTCGCTATAGTATAAAACTTATTTAATATTTATAAAAAGTAAAGAATAGACAGACAGTACTTGTACTTCCAGAGTTTCCTATCCAATAATTATTTTGTTCAAATTTATTTGTGCTAATAAAATATTCTTTTTTAAAAAGACTTGAGTTTTTCTCGTGATAACAGCTCGGAGCTCGCCAGGGCTAATTTCATTCTCAGAGCGCAGGTCTGAGCTCACGCCGCAGTCGCCTCACACTGGAGACTAAAACACTCTCTCAACTAGGAAGCGAGACTTGCACGTAACACAAGAATAATTTAATTCCAGCGCCGTGTTGAGTTTCACTGCGGGGAAAGCTTGCTCTTATGGTAATGCTAGATAGCCACTAAATATGGTGCGTGTTACGGTACGTACTTACCACGCGCGCGGCCATGGGAAGTCGAACAAGGCGAGAGACAATTTATAGGAACATGGGTTTGTCTTGCCATAAATGTAAGTAACACTTTCGGTGTGCTATTGTTGCTTTGAAATTATGTCGTGGAAGTGTTTCTGTTCACTTACATACCTAATATGAGTGCTCAGATTTATTGAGATGTTTATTTATTGAACATGACATCGCTTACCAGTAATATAATTAAATACTTTTTGTTTGGGAGCTTTTAACTGTATAATCAAAACATAAATTTGGAAATAATATAACATGCATTCATTGTATATGTTTTCCTGAAATTTTTAATAATAATGGTAGAATCTGGACCATATTAATTATTACAAGCAAAACCTATTATATTTACGACTTAATTTGATAGAAATTTTAGAATAAATATAATATAATATGACGCCACATTTACCGACGTATGCATATATTCTATTCACATAAAAACATTATTGTAACTAAACGTGTAATGTCCACAAAATGGCGACACGCAGTCTGTGCTCAGCGCTTTGCGTTGTAGTTAGGTTGTAGGTATTTAAATCGACCCCGGAGTGACGCTCGTGCAAATTATATTCATGTTCAAAAACAACGATACATCCATCTCCTTTTGACTATAGACGAACGAAAGAGACAAACTGATGCAAAATCATTATACAATTCATTCAAAGAAAGTGTCCATATCTTATATATGGCAACGATTAGTTTTAACGACCCACTTAAAGCCGATAGTCAGTCAGCTAAGATAAAAATAGACGTACTCGTATATGTTCCCTGTATAGACTACGAGCTGATCTTTGTGCAGAACACTTATATATATATTACATAAAAATCAATTCCAATTAGCCTCTTCGGGTATTCAAAAATCTCATCCCCTCAGCTATTCCATGTCTCGCCAGCGCCGACCGTACCTGCCTTCTTTCTGCCTTCCTTCCTTACGAACACAACTGAAATGTTTTAAAAGAAATTGGCCTCGTGACTTCTAAAACAAATATTCAGTAAATATGATAGATTGCAAAGGACAAACACTTTGCTATTATTTTGAATTAGTTCCAGAATTAGTCCAGCTGCCGTGGACATCAAATATTGTTGGAAACAGATATTCCCGGAAGTCAGCGCCATAACCAGTTGCAGTATCGATTCAGCCTGGGTCGTGCGCTACAGCACATTAAGTTTTACGAGCCGAATGCTGCGGCCATCGGCCATCAGCACCGGCGAGCTAAAAACTCGCTCCACACCATCATAACGACTCCCGCGGTATACACTTAGCGGTTGTTAACACAAATTGGAAATGGGACCGTTTCGCCCGAAATAATTTCGACGGCCGTATTTACACTGTCCACCAGCTATGATTTCGGATTAAGGTGAATGAAGATATTAAATAAATTGAAGCGACGGGAAGTCATTAATAAATTGTTATATGTATGATGTAGACGTAATGTTGATGGGAAGTTCTCCGTCGTGATTATAGAGTGTGTAATGGTGCTAAATGGACGTCGTCACGGCTGGTTGTAGCTCGCTGCTCGAGTAGCAAATTGTTTGACAGCGTTTTACACACAAATTGTTCGCAGCACGCCATCACCGCCGCCCGCCATCGCTCGCAGTCGCCCTCGCCAGTAGCCAACACCGCAACCGAGTTTAATTTAACAGTATTCCACCCGGATAACTAGATCAGTGAAATTGAAGAAATTATCTTAACAGCCCATATCAAATTGTCTATCTCTAAAATATTATATTTATATCATTGAATTTAATAAAACATAGAATTTAAATGACATCTCAAATAGTTTGGCTTTGTTTACAATCTAATATTAGCGAGAGAAGACGACTGTAAGTTACTACCTCTCCATAAAAGAACACTTCAACAGCCAATAGAGTTTAAACTCTAATAATAGAATGAAATAGCGACGTAATATATCGTTGCGAAGCGCGCACAATCTATCAACAACTGCTAATACGGGCTTCCGCCGGTCCCGTCGGTCCGTTTGTACCGAATACATACATACCTATGCACCTCTTTATGACATAAGTACAAAGAACGCGTCATACATAATACATTCGTTCTGATTCTGCCTTCTAACTCTTCTAACACTTCTTTATTAAACCTTTGCGAATGCGGTAAGTAGTTTCGGAGACTACCAAATACTACCTAAGTAAAATAATATTTCCCTATTTTAGTACATAAGCCACTACACATACTAAACATTCTCATATTATTTAAGCTTAAAATATGTATAATGTATTGCATGGTAAAATAAAAAGGAAAAATGTGAGTATAAGTACGTATAGTGAGTGGTAGGTCGTGCGACGTGCAGATAGCAACAGCGAAGTGCCAGCTAGAGGCTCGCTCGGGGCGCGCCATTAGAACAATGGCCATTGTGACGCCGCCGGAGCTGTACACACTGTTGGCTTTTATGATTGCCTGGTACCCTGCAGCGGCGCGCACTATCTACTGCACGAGATTTCTTTGACATACATGCGAATATATTTTATATGACGTCGATTAAGTAATTTAAATAATGGTTACATTTAGAAATAAATCAAATTAAAATACAAATAATAATCATTATCAAAGCTTTTAAACCTATAAAAAACAGCAGTAGCAAGCAGAACATTTTTATTTAGGGCAATAAATGGGGTTACGGTACAATAAAATTTACCTCCAGACTCAGAAACGCTGATCAACATCAAATTACCAAATTAAACTTTCATTTAAAATGTAATTTTAAGACGGAACCCGATCCCGACGCGGGCGACCAATCAACGATCGGGATTTATAAGATTAGTAAATCTGACTTTGAAGAACGTTTCAGAAATAATAAGCAGACATTAATTTAATGGGATTGTTGATTCTATTATATTTTTATAAATACATAATACATATACAGGCTATAAAATGTTCGATGACGTAACATATAATTTACAACCTTACCATACCAGAGCTTACTCCGATCTATTTTATTAAATCCCAACTTTTTATAATTTGCGACTCGTGAAGGCGCGTCTCGTTACATTTGATAATCGATATTACTTTATTTCACATTCGACACAAGGAATTACTCATTTATCACAAATTTTGATACAAACATTTTCTTTGGAAGAAATCAATTATTTTGAAAGTGCAGTTAGCAGCTATTGTTTTAGCTACAGGCGGATTTACGTTCACAGCTCCGGCCCGGCCCCCTCGGGCGCGCAATGTTTCTCAGTAATTGACGTCTGCCGAGCTCCGACCTCACCATTTTTCGTTTAATACTAACGCTAGTGATGGAAACTGTATCGCTGATAAATAATTTAAGGTACAGACATATAGACTTATCGGTGAGACGGTTTTTTAGCTTTTTAATCCGCTAACAGTCCAATAGATTCAGACTCCATTAGTTTAATTGCTCGTCGAGTTAATAATTGTCACTTCAACTTATCATAATTCACAACATTTCAAATTTGATTTCATTTTCTATTTTTATATATTTGTATGGACAGTTCTGTATTCTGGGTGGACATAAGGTCAGAAACTGTCTCAACAAACAACGAACAACTGTTGTCTGAAATGTTCAAAGGTGTTTTGGAGATTTTTCAGCCTCTCATCACACTGTATCGCACACGATTTATTTTGGCTGGTGGCGTTTTGAAAGCAAAAGACGGCTCATATTACACGCACCCCGTACTACTCCGAGTGATGTTAGCGAGCCTCGCTTATTAAAGTTTGCTCGTTCGCCTTACCTAAGCACATCCCTATCCACAACACGACGTCAGTTTCGACAAGTTCGCACTCGGCGAGATGATTTGCTCGCTAATTTGATGGATACCACCACCACGACCTACCCCCCTGCCCGTCCCCCCACGACCAGGCTAAACAAACCGTATTTACTCGATGTAGCAAATTATATGATTTCACGCACGTATTAGCGATGTTGAAACTTCCGTGCGCAGTTATTGGCTTCCGCTGGTCTTTGATGGTATATTATTACGTTACATGTGGCGTTTTCTCCGCCGCGCTCGCGTTATGTATTATATTGTGATTGTTTTGATTATAATCGATGAATTTGTTTTTCAGATACATGATTACCTATCGAAGTAACAACGTGGCTGTCAATATGCGTATATATAGTTTGCCGTTGAAACGAATTATTTGGTAAACAGAATTAACGAATTCTTCAGTATTACACAATTGATTAACAAACATTTTCGACACAAATTATAGTGATGAAAATAAAAATATTTAACACAATACCAAGGGTTTATTTTTCAAAACAATTATTAATGTTAAATAACATTAAGATACTTAAGCAAAGTATGACCGTTAAAATATTACAAAATTAAAATTGTAATAAACCAATCCGAAAGCCACAACAACCCGAGTCTTTATTCATCTTATACGAGAAGAAATCTATGAATTAATCATAAAATTAATTATCTTTTAAAATTTTTATAAAGTAAACAGCAAATAATAACATAAAAAAATTAAAATGAATCGATATTACTTGTTGTGTCGTTGCCTAGCAACAGTCATTACAGCCATCAAGACTCGTAACACACAAACGCACACGTATATACCGGCACAGGCAGTTACATAACACAGCTCATTAGATCGACACAAGCTCACTACAGATGGAAATTATTTCTACATTATTTTGCCATCACAAAAACAATAACGCTAAATCAACTAGTCGACGACACATGCAAAAGTGTACTCTAAGCCTTCACGAATAAAGTCTAAATTGTAAAACATTCATAATTTTATAAAGAGAATATTGAGGCTTTTATAAATTAAGCACGAGCGAGGTACAAGCGAAAATAAACTCAATTTTTTTAAGGTAAAGCTTAAATTACTGTAACCGAACATCTCTCGGTGGATGGATCTAATTTTTTAAAGTGCGATGTCAAAGGCTTTTCGCTAGCGATTCTTTATAATTTAATTTCAGTTCTCTGTCGCTGCAATAAGAGCAGGTTATTCGTGAATTGTTTTAAAATAGTACCGAAACATTTGCGACTGCAATCGGGACACGAACACATGAACGGTAGGATCATATAAATAGACCGATACCGATACAATTTCACCGTCTACAGTTACACAACATTCACCTGGCAAACTTACTGGTAGCTGTCGTGCTTTGTTTTGCGTCAGGAGATTTTAATTATTCGAATTTAGGTAGAAAGGGTGACAGTTGTATAACAATAATTATATCAGTAATTATATTAGTTCAAGCCAAGAAACGTGGAAGGAAATATTTTAGTGTCGGAAAAGTATGAGTAAGCCCATTATTTCATTTCATTAATTAATTTTTCTTCAAACAGCAATACAATTTGCTGAACTTCGGCTGGCAGGGATCGTGAACTAGTGTAATTATAGGAAGAACACTGTAAATAATGGAATATATTTCTCAGAAAGCGTCTGTGGGCGTTGGCGACCACTTGGTCGGCTCCGCCCATAGACATGTGGACAAATGGTTCATCTGATAGTAAGCACCATCAGATTGGCCATTTGCCAGTCTGCTTACCCGTTTCATATAAAAACAGTCCATGTATCTAATATGTATCGTATTAGGTGCATATTATTAATATCAACTAAACGTAAATTAGACATCCCATCAGAGTAAGATTTGTATTACTGGTGTACAGTACTGTACACCAGTAATACAAAGTAATATATATATATTAAATAATCATACATGATATTTCAAAAACAACAAATGTTCCTACCTATTTTCAATTATTATTCAACCCTAGTTTAATCCACTTAAGGAGGAAATTTTAATTGTAACTTCTTTGGAATTGTCGTAATTTGAAATCCGATGAAAAAAAGCAGCACAATGAGATGCTTAAAAAATAGTTTAACTTTTAAGTTTCATTTCTACCGGGTGTGGATTGTACATACATTATTTTAACTCAAAAACATAAATATCATCAATTTATAATTTTCTAAAATAAAATTTGTGAAATTCAATACAAACTTCTATTCCCAATTTCACCTTCCTTGCTGATGTATGTTCAAAACGCAGTTAGAACATTAAATTCCTCATAAATAGCATAAATTTAAAAATGATGAGCTTTCATACAATCTTTCACACAAACTTCCGTCCCCTATGAAACGCCGTCATCGGATGAAACTCTGTAACTATTATCTTTTGCAAATTGAAGACCAGACACCGAAATTCACGTACCTAATTTTCAAAACTGACGATTTTCATACAAACTTTCATTCTAAATTTCACCTACCAAGGTGATGAATTTACAAAAAAAGCTTTTACAACTGTCTCTAGCGCTTTAACGTCAACTGTACATACGACAAGTATGCTAACTTATACATTACGTTTGTTCGTAATATTAAAACTTCGATAAATATTTTTATCTTTCGCCCTAAAAAAGGGACCCATTGTAATTTTTAAGCATACCTCGTTCAAGTAATAGGAAATTGAAGCGAAAGTCAAACAGGAAGCGACCAGAGTGACTGTATAATGTCCGTCGATTGAATGCGGAGTGCGGACACGCCCCCTGCACTCGCAAGGACGTAACATGTCGTCTCGTAAAACTAAATTAGTATAATTGTACTTCTATTGAACTGTCTCATTTATTATCTGTGGTTAGCTGACTTGGCCTATTGGTTGAACTACGTATACCGTAACCGAAGAAACCGGGTTCGAGCCCGGACTAGCACTGGGAAGTTTTTGGGGAAGTTTTCGTGATAAATTCATCTCTTGCTCAGCAGTGAAGGAAACTATTTTAAGAAAACTTGCATGTGTCGAATAAAAATACTATAAATAATGACACGTGGGTCCGAACCCACAGCAAGGTAGAATCAAGTATCAGTTGTCAGGAGATATTTTTCTATTTGTATAGCAATAATTATTATATAAAATGTCAGTAGAAACAACGAATAATAATAATCACCGAGCAACAACCCTGCGCCGCGGAGCGGGGCGGGGAGCGCGAGGAGCGGCGAGGGGCGGCTCTCAACACAAACTAAACAAATTAAAAGGAAACTCTTATGAATCTGTTTTACTTTTATTGATTTAGGCGCTGCTCACTGCTCTCTTCTGCTCTCACTGCTTACTGCTCGCCCAGCGCCCCTATGACTTCATTAAGACTTCCAAGTTTCAAAGAAATGAGTGTTTGTCATGCTTTATTTAGATACTGATACTTACAGAGAGCGGAAACCGTTATATTGCACGTATGACGACCTAACTATAGCGGGCTCGGGTAAATATAGCACTCGTATGTGACTAACGCTTACTAAATTTCGAATTAACATTTTACTCCACCTGTTTGATTGCTTTGAAAATAATTAAGCCACCGAGTTTAAACCGATTAGTTCTGAAGCTATGACGTCATACGACTAGACTGTATCGTCAGCAGTGAAGTGTCTACCGAACCAAAGGTCCATTCCAATTAATTATAAGCATATGTCAGCTACAGCCGCACGCGTACGATCACATACGTGCAGTTGTTGCTTCCTCTTAATCCAATAGAAAAAGTAACACCCCTATGTTTTCAAATTTAAATAACAATATGTTGCCTCAAACGACGCCTCGCAAGTTGCGGGTTCGGCTCGTATGTGCGAAAAGATATGCACGACTATAACGGGCCGGGGGACCTTGCGACAATAGCACGGGGCGCTAACGACAGCGCACTCTCGATGTAATGGCGCGATCATAATGACGCGGGGGGCTATTACGAGCTATTACCGACCCCACCAGAGACACAGCGAACGATATAGATGAACTAGCGACAGATATCACGAAACTCATCCGACTTAATAAGTAAAGATTTATGAACTATTCATTTCAAATATTTGAAAAGCTTCGAAACTTTTGTAAGATGTTGACCGCGCTGAATAGGCTGTAGCAATAGCGCGTTGTATAAATTATTTAATATCTAAGCGCGATGTGCCTTTATTGATTGACTTTAAGCCGATGAGGGCCTTTGTATGTATATACATATAATGTATGTATATACATACAAGAAAAAAGTACACCTTGGATAGAAATCTAATTCCGATAAGTGACGTCAATAACAAAGATAGTTTTTCCTTCATTATCGGTAAATCCCACAAACTATATCAGTTACAAGCATTCGTGCGCATTTGAGTAAACAACCGACTAATAAGTAAATTTAAACTAAAAAGGTATATTTAATTAAACTTTTTACCCGAATGCGGATTTTTTTTTACTAATAAACAAAAACAACAAAGTTTTTCGTATGTCGTAAGACGCAAATATGTTTCAGTCTCAAATCTATAAGGGTGTTTTTTTATTAAATATAGTATCTAATAAAAAAACCGTTTTATTTTTTAAATTATAAATGTAATGTTAACAATCACAAAACTAGAAAGAAACTCAAGTAGTTAAAATACTGGAGGGTATACGCTGTAGAGGTACTATACGCTGGAGGTGTATTTCAAAGACAGGGCCGAGTCACAATACTGGATGATAACATTGCCGTTGTACGAGTATCAGTTATTAGTATTCCCTCTCTTTGCCGTCCGCGCCCGCTTGAGCACTCGTTTCCCCGAGCACCCCGCTGCCTCGGCGCCTCGAGCTCGGATAAATATACTTTAAAAATGCTAATGTTATTCCTGCGTTATTTATTCTCTCATCTCATCGTAAAATTTTGATGAGGCTCGATGTAACTCAAATCCTATAAACTGGAAACCTTTTGTTTTTCCGACGCAGCAACATGTAAACAAGTCTATCACTCCGATATATTAAAGCTCCTGAGTAAAGTTTAAGTGACTCTAAGGCAGCCGAGACCGAGAGATATAAAGACCGAAATGAACGATTTCTATTCTTTAACTTTGGACATTCGCATGATTTTGACATGAAAAACTCACAGTCATTTTAAAAATATATATGTATATATATATATATATATATGTTTACTTTCATAAATCTAATTTTATTATCTACTAATAAAAACGTTTTTAAATCGGTATCGTTATATGTACATCGATGGCTTCCATTTTATAATAATACTTAAAATGATAATAAGAGATTACAGAGCTGTCGAGTTACGTCTTTCTCAACACTAATCAGGTGTCGGGGGGGCGAGGTCAGGGGGGAAAGGAGGAGGCAGAGGCTGTCGAGACATAGCGAGAGAAAAATGACTGATGTATTTGGAGCTGGCGGCCGACGCCCGGACAATTTCCTGAAGCATCCATCACAGATCTGCGGGACCGGAGCGCTGCTGTTGAGCTCCACCACACTTTAAGATAATTTAGGCAAACTTTAAGCAAACCTAACTTGAATCTAAGACATCTATGTAATATGTCTAACAAGTTACAGTCTATAAACGTCCCACAACAAGGCCAACGAAAGCTTGAGCCGAAAACACATTAGTGAAATCAATTTCTTATTCCATCAATGTAGTTTAAATATATACACCATATGGGTGTATGGCAGAATTTCATCCGTCACATGCAAGTATGGCAGGAATTATGAACACAAGTTATACTCATAAATACTCTGCGATGTTTAATGGATGCTCCTTTTGTTATAATTATCTGCATTTATCCAAGCTAATCGTGTATGATACAGATACTACATTAATAACTGAAACTATTTGTTTTATTTGATATGACGAATGATTTGATGATCTACATCACTTAAATTAATTCCTTGTAATCTATAATTCAAGCACTCAGCGATTTATGACGGGAAAATGATTTACGCCAAGTAAGATACACTGACAGGACCCGTATCAAAGTTGCCAATCGAAATATTCTAGCACATATATGAGGAGGTATATATGGATATAAATAAATATACTAAAAATCTCTACTAATATTATAAATGAGAAAGTAACTGTATCTGTCTGTTTGTTGCTCTTTCACAACCAAACTACTGAATCGAATGTAATGAAATTTCGCATGAAGCAAGGCCACAGCTCTTGTATATTGAGGTCGAATAACTGACGACTAACCCCTAAAACGCGAGCGAAACCGCAGGTAATAACTAGTAATTTATAAAAGATTGACGTCGACGAAGCGTAACTAACTCAGAGGCAGAATAGATCATAGTATGGATTTAAAGTATTAGGCTTTGCCGAACTATTTAAACGAATACGTATTGTCTTGAGGGAGGGAGGGATTGAATGACATATACTATTTAAAAGTAAATTAATGTCATGTATTGTCTATTCTTTGTAATAAATTGATATAAATAAATAAGAAACACCATTGAATTATGGTTTTATTACGAATAAAATTAGACACATTTGAAAAGACAATACATGACATTGATTTACTTTTAAATATTATAATATGTCAGACATCTATTACTCTAATTATGGCCAAGCGAGCATAACGCATTCATTATAAATTGTTTCAACTTTTTTAGTGGTATAATGTTTTAATAAAAATATAATGGTTGCAATACCAACCGAAAGCAGTAAATTACTGGGCATTTTGGGGAAAAAAGCTTAACAAACGACGAAGCGAATAGAAATTCTAAATATTAGTCAACAACAAATCATTCATCATCATTACAATTGTTCAAAACGTCGGTGGAGCTAAAATTAGTGAACATTTAGATATTATTAACCTTAAGATACACGTTAAAAGTGGTGTCATAAAAATACTGCAGGGATATCACTGTTGTGTTGTGTGGGTTGTGTTTATGTGTAACTTTATTTTCACCTAATTCATGGAAGTGTTGCTTCATGGAACCATATAGTGGAGAAAATGATAGAAATGAATGATATGGAAGAGAAATTGGTAGATGAATGTTGGAATGAGATGGCCATGGCAGGCAGGAAGGTCGCAAAAGACGTGTTTGGAGAATCGAAAGGAAAAGGTCTGATAGATAGGGATACATGGTGGTGGAATGAAGAAGTGCAAAATGTACTGAGAGAGAAGAGAGTGGCATTTAAAGAATGGCAGGTTGTAAAAAATGTGAATACAAGTTTAAAAGATGAAAAAAAAGGAAGTTTACAAGGAAATTAAGAGGAGAGCAAAGAAGGCGGTAGCAGTGGCCAGAGCCAAGGCACAAGAGAAGTTGTACAACTCACTGAAAAGCCCTAGAGGCCAGAAGGAACTCTACCGAATTACGAAAGAGAGAGAAAGACGATCGAGAGATATAACGCATATCAAATGCATGAAAGATGAGGCTGGTAAGGTGTTAGGTAGAGATGGGGAAATAAAAGAGCGGTGGAAGATTTATTTTGAGAAGCTTATGAATGAAGAGAATGACTGAAATGGTATTCTCCAGGAGGCACAAGTAAATAAAATATTAGTAAGAGAAATAAGCATGGATGAGATAATGACAGCAGTCAAAAGCATTAAAAATGGGATGGCTTTGGGTCCAGATGACATACCAGTTGAAGTATGGAAGGTAATAAAGACTGACGGATGTATGTGGTTGACTTTATTCTTCAATAAGTTGTTGCATGAAGCAGCCATCCCTCAAGAATGGTGCAGTAGTTCGCTAGTGCTCATTTTCAAAAATAAAGGGGATGTACAGGATTGCAACAACTATAGAGAGATAAAGTTCATGTCACATACTATGAAAGTATGAGAGAAGGTAATAGAGAGAAGATTGCGAGAAGAAAGTGGAATTACCCAAAATCAGTTGGGGTTTATGTCAGGGCGACGGACAATGGACCCTATTTTTGTAATCCGCCAATTGTGCGAGAAGTACAGACGTGCTCACAAGAACCTGCAGATGGTGTTCATTGATCTCGAGAAAGCCTCGTGAAGTGTTATGGTGGGCATTGAAAGAGAAAGGTTTGCCTGGCAAGTATGTGGAGTTAGTCCGTGCTATGTACAAGGGATCCTAAACCTACGTCCGATCGTCTGCCGGCAATACCGACCAGTTCAGTGTGGCTGTAGGGTTGCACCAAGGGTCGGCTCTAAGTCCTTACCTCTTCCTGCTAATTATGGACGCTCTAACGGCGGACATACAGGAGGCGGCACCCTGGTGTATGCTTTTTGCCGACGACATTGTACTGGTTAGTGAAGATGGACTTGAGATCCAGAGCAGATTGGAAGATTGGCAACAGAAACTGGAGAATGTTGGCTTGAAAATCAGTAGAACGAAGACTGAAGACATGTTTTGCGATTTCGGCGGTCTCTCCGGTCCTGAAGCCATAGCGCTTGATGGCGTGGCCCTTCCAGTCTGCTCCGACTTCCGGTATCTCGGTTCACTCATACAAGGCGATGGCGAAATAGATCGAACGGTGAAGCACAGGATTAACACAGGGTGGATGAAATGGCGGCAGGTTACGGGAACAATTTGTGACCCCCGTATTCCCCTTAAACTTAAGGGGGAAGATCTATAAGACCATGGTCAGACCTGCTGTTCTATATGGATCAGAGTGTTGGGCTATAACAGGGATGACAGAAAGACAATTGCATGTGGCGGAGATGAGAATGCTGAGAGGAATGTGTGGTGTTACGCAAATGGATAGAGTAAGGAATGAGTGCATAAGAGGAAGTTTGAAAGTGGCACAAGAGGATGTGGATAGATATAGAGGTAAGGGACGACCCAAGAAACGATGGATGGATTGTGTGAAAGACGATATGGTTAGAAAGAATGTTACTTGTGAGATGACGTCCGACAGAGAAGTATGGAAGAAGAAGACATGCTGCGCCGACCCCAAGTAAAATTGGGATAAGGGCAGGAGGATGATATCATGCAATTGTTGCTTATATATAAATTATTCTTGTACCAGGTGGCCAGGCAGCCAGCCAAATGAAACAAACGTACATTTCGATGCTCAAATTATTTATTTATTATGCTATATAAGGAATGTATTATATACAACAGTTAGTATTTATGTAAATAAATTGTTTTCATTCGACTATCTCGATTCAACCTTCTTTAAAATACATCTCTTTCAGCGTATTTTCTTTTTATTCATATACTTCAGGCAAGGCCATACATGGGTTTGGTGAAGGTGGAACATTATCATTCCCTGTACTTCTGTTCTTCCGCAACATATTTAAATTGTTGCAATTTTCGATATTTCCAAAACTTTAACATAAATATATACACGCCACTATCGCGTGCAGTGCTCAGTCTTCAGGCAGAAGCTGTCAGTCCGGCTGTAGCGGCGTCACCGTAATTCAGTTTGGCGTAACTCCATAACTCCGCGAAGCGTCTCATCCAATTACGGGCTATAAACGACATTTGCGAACCCCTCCCCCCTAACTAAACCCCTTCTACAGCCACCGCCGACGTTCTCCACAACTCATGATGTGCCCTGCGGTAGTAGATATACCTGGCTCGTCTTCTCAGTCTATGTTACCTCACACGGTTAGTTGTACATGTGTTTGTTAGATTAGGTTTGTTTATTTCAAAGACGCTAATCATATTATTAAGAGAATAAGGAAACTTTGTGTTCAACTTATTTGTATGATAGAAACTTTTTTGTATTACACTGTACCCAGCGACGGTCAAATTATTGTAATAAGTTACCGGCGTGGTTCTCCTAGCGACAGGAGGTTGCTAGTCTATTTGAATGGTTCGTTTTAATTATTTGTATAATTTATCGGCCATGTTTGTTAATTATATGACATTGTACGTGATATAATTAACTGCTATTCGTGCGTCAAAAAATTCTAACTTTATGCTGACACAGTCTAAACAATGTAGGCAAGATAACGGTTCTATTTTTTATAGTTAAATCATAGACCAAAAGCAATAAATAAACATCAACCTGACTGGATTTTTTTCGTTATTGATGTCAGAACGACATATTTACAATAACTTTGGCGCCATTTTTAACTAAGGGTCAACTAAATTTTTAACTTGTCTCTACGGACATTGTTACTAACCGACACTGCTCCGGTAGGCAAGTATCCCAGTGCCAAATAGCTACACTTTACAGTAACAGCGCTCAGGTCGGTCGGGTCCGTAATGAAAAACTGAAAGGTCGGCGGTGAACTCCGTTCTAAAATAAATTCTCAACATGGACACGTCTGTTGCGTTCGTCCGTCGGTGGAAATTAGATGCGTAACGAAGTTTTCTTTGAGTTTCCTCCCAGTGTCGAATCGAGAAGAGGGAGGGGAAGTCTGTGGAGTTATTTATGATGTTGTTTCATTTTAATTTCCAGGAAGAGCGCTGGGTTTTTGTGTTTTTCTTACTCGTGCTGCCTTTACTTCAGAACAAGTTTATTGAAACTCGATGATTTAATAGACATATGAATTTATATCTTAATTAAAATAGCAATAAATATGAAGAGATCTTCGCATTTAAGTTTTGAAATGAATCCATATCGTCTTAATTTTTCGCGTCTAACTCGTCTGCTCTCAGGAGACGCGCAAGTAGCTTAAACACGGCACAAGCTTCGTCATATTTCCAGAGGAACATTTGTCAGCGGCGCGCAGTTATTAAATTTGCTTGCGATTAATATTGTTGCCGGAATGTAGTCAATTCATAATGTACAATATAATAACACTCACCGCACCCCGCACACCGCACAGCGAGCCCCGCGTCTGCCTAAATTCATAACTTATTTTTATTAATAAAGTGTTTTAATCAAAACGCGAATATATAAGATGCTTACCTAACAAATTGATTTTTATTACGTTTATTTCCAAGTAATTTAGCAAAATATTGGATATTTATAGGAAAACAATACTGAATTAGCTAAATAAGTGATTATGCTTATGCTTAGTAGGACGATGTTATTGTACGCCATGTACGACTTCACGTTAGTTTTACGACCATTCAAAAATTATATTCGGCGATATTAACAGCTGATGCTAAGCATCTTCTTCGTTCTGTGCAATTTAACGCGGTCACGGTTTGCCCATAATTACATCCACAGTAATAATGATACAAAGTTTCTACGTTCAACTTGATCGCGAACGCTTACAATAAAACTCACTTGTACCAAAAGGTGATGATTCTCTAAATGCTCGCAACAAAGTCATACGCTTACAGAGATAACTTTAGCCACGTGTCGGGTACGAGAGTGTAGACAGCACTCGACTACAATGTAAGAGTTATTTGCAGAGCTATTTGCAGCTCTGCAAATAACTGCCGCGAGAGTGTGATCTTCTTTAGCGCCGCAATATTCCCAACTGCGAACGAGTAGTTGACTACTCACAGCTAGCGATACTTCCCTGTTTCGTGTTCAAATTTGTACTTGTGCTTTAATCGCGTGTACGATCTGTTCAGTGTAAGTAGTTATCAAACTTTTATTGTATAATAAGCTATTCATGAATATATAAATATATGTATATAATGAGAATTGTGATTCAACTGGGAAGTGTTGCTAGCAATCTTGCCACCATTCCACGCGGCCATGATTTCCGTGTACGGTGACAATTTTTTATTTATTTGATGAAGCTGATGTAAATAATTCTGACATAGTACACATATTATAAATGGTAAGACTCCTCGCATACCCAAACGGAAAATGCTTAAAATATATTTTAGAAAGGCAGAAAAAGAATCGTGCCATCTGATGATAAGTCCCATTCGCCTTCACCCATTTACTCCACAAGAATTACAAATAATGATTTGTACTTAATCGTCAAACGTCAATATATTTTAAGGCTGATTACAGGTACAAGGTACAATGATGGTGCGACCGCTAAGTCGTATCATCAGAATTGTCTTACAAAAATAAATAAATTATAATGTTGATATAAAAACCATTACCGATGGAAACACACAGGACGGTCCCACGACGACTGTAATCGCTCGTTAAGTATAACACTGTGAGTTTGACGGACGCCACGCCCACGTGATAATGTACAGACAGACGTTCGTTGAAAGATATAAATATGTTCAGTTTTTTTTTAATTATCCGAGAGCTGTCATTACGGAACGAACTACTCCTACAATTTGCAATATATATTTATTATTTAATTAACAGAAATTAAACCGTCCCTCGGTTACGAGTAGGTATAATCTTATTAATGAGCCGAGATGGCACGAAGAACAAATGAATCTTCAATAAAGATTTTTAGCCCATGCAAGCACCAATTAGTTTTGATGAGCTTCATTTGTGTGTTGTAATTTAGCGCATGCTCCATGCTTAAGAGAAACATCGTGAGGAAAACCTGCATATCTACCGGCCGGTGGAGCAGCGAAAGGGGTTGACCTCCAAGTCTACTACTGCTGCTATTAATAGCTCTTGGCCCAGGAGTTATTATTATAATGCTGTTAGGTGCTTTACATTTTCTTTATTTCAATATCTCTACACAGCAGCTTCATAAAGTATAGCAAAAATATTCTTTTGATTTAAACGTCGACTTACGGCCTGTTTCGTGTTTGCCCATAAGTAGTGTCGAGCACGCGCGTATTGCACGTCGACGAGTGTACTTGTGACGTGACGATGTGTGGTCTCCGACGCGAGCGCTTCCTGCGACACAATCGCACCAAACGAGTCGCGGATACGTTTCACTGCCTTCCTGTCGCTGCACTCGCCGGCCTCTTCACAGTCCTGAGACCTCTCCTCGCCTCTTATATTTTTCGCTCATGTGGGAGAGCTGCTCAAATCAAATAGCCTTGTCTGCTTACATTTTGTTGTTTAGTAAACCGGTAAATAATAAAATCGTTGCTGATAAAGAAATATTTAGTTTTATAATTATAAATTAACTTTAAAAGGAACATTAGAGGAGAGTCGCAGAAGAAAAACTATCCAGAAATATATCAAATTATTTTATTCGGGTAAATATATTAATAAATATTAATTAACACGCCTAAGTAAATAAACTGGTGCGAAAGAGTGACTACTGAGTTTCTGGCCTGATAATCGTGTTATACTCTATTTTCCGAGTCGGTGGGAGCTCTACATTTAACATAATGTTGTAAAATTCAAAAGTGCTCGAGAGTCCTACTTGAATATAGTACCTATTTATGTATTTTACATTTGCTATCTTTTTACCTCAAGTACGACGACCGTCTTGCTTACTTTGATACTGCAATTCGTAAAATCAATGAATATCTGAAAACGCTAAGCGTCTTCACACAGCAAATGCACAAAAGCACATATTTTAGGTTATAAATCAACGGTACGAAGTGAATCCATGATTTACCGAGGTCGGCGTCGCGTAACTGCGCCAAAGATTCATAGCGAATAGTCCATTAATTCGAACCTCTATGTTTGATATCACGAATAATACACCTTCGAAATAACTTTAGGAAATGACCGTACGCAGTGTAAGCCGTAAATATTTAACCAAAGACAAGACAAGGAGACCAGACATGGTTTTAAAAAAAGGTGAACACGTAGGTTATGTTACCATAGAACATAGCGTCAATTAGTGTTTTTTAAATCTTATTCGAAGTACCCGAAGACACGTTTTCTCAGAAGCCCATAAGATTGTCGACAATCCTAATGATAAGTAAAAGCTTGAAAGCGGCCCATCGCTGGAGAAAATCGGCTCCCATGCAGGATGCAATTACAGACAACACACGAGGTTTACCTCACGTCGTCCTGCTGCACCGCCGCACGAGGTGAATTATAAACAATAGTTAAGAACATGACAACTCAGTAGTGCTTTCCCAATTTGAACCCGAAGTCTTTGGTTGAAGTTGACGTGTTCTGCCCGTGAACTTCGGCACCCAGCCCGTAAAATTAATGATATTTTACAAATACTCATGCCTAGTTTACGTACATCTTACATTTTGCATAATTTATTTGGTGACGATATGAAATATTTCCGATTTCGCATCACTCCCAAGGGAATAATAATTTTAGTACAGAGACCACTCCAGCCGTTCATATGCGTCCCCTGGAATAAACCGTGCGAGCTATATAGTAGATAGTTATAACAATGTTGCAGACATTTTGGCATCGTTTTAATGTCAAGGAAGACTAAATATGAACCATATGTTAAAATCTCGACCGAACCGATCTATCGCCTTCGTGTCTGTTCCATCCCACGTAACATTGTCGAATATTATTATGTGCCTGTTGGCACAACTAAAAGTCATTTAATAAATGATATAATTGATTTAAACATTCTAACCTTATAACCTAAATTTGTATGAAAATCATTTCTTTTCAAGATTTAATGTTTAATTTTTAATATCATTTCCTCAAATATGAGTTACGATTTACTAATTCGATTGATTTAACAAACTATAAGTCCTTATATAGCATTACTCCCCTACCCACTGAAGAGGTTATTTTTATTTCTCTACGAAATGGTTTATTCCTCTGAAATTGTATACAAAGGACAATACAGATAACGAACGTGACATAAAGATACATAATTAAAATAGCAGCTAGTCTAATAAATAAATCGAAATCAAAATATATTTGACTCGAGTAACATAAATCACAGTTTGAAATGTAAATTCTACCGAAACAACCCGTAAAGTCGGTACTCTCTCTTTAATACAAATTCGGCGCTAAAGGAAGTCAACGAACACGAACTATGCATATTATATTATGTAATAAGCGTTATCTATTCATGGCAACTTAATTTTTTTTTTAATACTATAAATAAAATTCAAGTATAGCAAATCAACTGTGTGGTTGCGTCTTCTAGTAGCAATTCATATATGTTTGTTTAGTATTTCTTTCAGTGAGGAATTTAATTGAAAATGTGCCATTCATTAGAATAGACGAAAATTAATCTAAGGGAACTGAAATCTTATATAAGAATGATTACGTGAACGTAATTTTGTGGCCCTAATGGTCAGTCATAATCTGTGGACAAAAGAAAAACGATACGACGACGGTTAGTTGCGTTACCGACCACAACGTGAGAGCGTGAACATGATGACTTTAAATTAATGTACTACGTAGGTATATCAGAATAAAAAAGTACTGAATCGTTTACTTTTAAACGATTCGCAGTGAAAGCGCACTTCAATAAAAATTTATTTCAAGTATAATTTTATTTAGCAAAGAAACAACAGATATATCATCTGATGGCCACCTCTGGACCTTGGCCATGACGATGGAGAATGTACTTCAGATGTAGCCGACGGCAGATAGACAAAAAGACAAAATATAAATAATGTATGAGTCATAAGACGTATGTAAATCGAGTAGATATAGAGACAGAGTAGAAACTAACATCAAACAATTGATTGGAAAACTCAGTCTATCTATTTATACGTTTCGACGTTCTGACTCCCAGAGATTATCAGGTTATTCAAAATATTTTTCCGAAGCGTCATCGGTTACCTGTGTTACGCCGCAAAATGTTCTTTTTCTTAACGCATTAACCACTCTAATGTATGTTAGTGCCACAGCATGATTACGAATACTTCATTGCTAGAAGATAAATTGCTAACAATCCATAATTTACATAGTTTCTTGTACATAGATATGACAGACTGCGTATAGATATTACATCTATACGAATATCATAAATTTTAAAGTAACTCGATTAGTCTGTCTGTCTGTTGCTCTGTCACGATCAAACCGCTGAAGCGAATTTGATGAAGTTCGAAATAAAGCCTGAACCGCCAGAGAGTACTTACAATACTTACTTTTTTATGCATTAACCCTGATGTCCAAACACGCAAAAACGCAAGCGAAGCTGCAACCGACAATTAGTTGCCATTAAAAATACAAATAGTATTTCCAATAAACAAGAGTATGTTCAATAAGTATTCAATACTATTCAAGATTATGTAGATGATTATAGAGCTTAGCGTTAATATTCCTTCCTTGAAAAAAAAATATTTTGATTTTCAAAGTTAAATCTTTAAAAACCCTCGAATTAATATTAATGAGTATTATTTTTTATAAAACTTGTGTTTTATAAATTGTTAAAGTAATTTCTCTCTTGTTTCACCATCTCCTCCTCCATTTGAACACTTGTTATGTTCACTTTAAACTAGAGTATAGAGTACTCGGTGAGTCGGCAAGCCGGTATGCATGGAGTACGATGTTCTAGGTCGCACGTGCCTATCTGCCACTGTATGGTCCTCGTCCTGAAGACGGAGGATAATATTTGGACAAGTGGTCTAGAATCTAGGCCTTCAGCGTTAAACGTGTTCACTGATCGCCAGGCGACTGACGTGTGTTTATGTAATGTTTACGATGTTATAACGTTGAAGTGGATAGCCTCAACGCAAAGCTGACGCATTTCAGTCGAATATTCCACAGTCGTGGCGATATTCAGCGGAATTTTCTGAAATTCTTTTCGCCCCCGAGATGATGTTATTTATATTTCATTACGAGCTGGAACTTCTGACAATCTGATTTACTTGATCGACAATTTACATCAGATTCAACTTCATTTTCACTCTCTGAATATTTTTGCTGAAAATATGAAATTACAAAATGATCGAATTACGTAGAAATGTAAAATTTTTAATATTTCTCACTGTACGCAGGTGTTACAATACTAGTCGTGAGGACAATAATTCCTTGAATTCAGTGAGTGCTCGTTAACCGCATCACTGCAGAGGCTTCATAGCGACATACGTTGATGAACTTATTGTCGTTACAATTTCAATAACAATTGTTCTCAATACGACACAAACTTCCGTCTTCGCGATTTTTCGTGGTTTTGCAAGCGTTATATTTTTATGTATTACGAACCTAAAAATTTGAATATGAAGATCTACTGATACATACAGTTAAAATACTAGTGATAATACGATACGAGTAGCGATATGACAGTACCTAGATACCTATTCGAGGGTCCGCTTCGAACAGAGCTCCTAAACATAAGCTACTTGCATTTAGTGTCTGTAGTCAAAGGAAATAATATAACAGCCATCGACTAGTTATATAAGGCAACAAGTATAAAAGGAACAGCAAACGGAAATCTTTGAGCAAAATATGATTTCTATATCAATATAGAAATCATATTTTGCTCAAAGATTTTTGTTGTTAAATTTTCTTTTGTCGGATTCAAATCCGACAAAAGAAAATTTAACAACGCTTTGCCACGCCCGATATTGTAGAGTAAAGTCGAAAGCTATAAAAAGGCCTTTTACAATGTAGCCTTTGTTAACAGTTAGCACTACGTAGTCGCGGTCGGCCGCCCGGTGTCACCTTGCAACCCGGCCCTCCCCGACCCGCCCGACCCACTCCCTCTCGAGGCGGCTCGATGTTGCCAGGTTGAAATTTTTCCCTTTATATTTAAGAATTCTTAGAACTTCGGGAAAAATTTCTTTGAGGATCTTTTGAAGGATATATTTTTACAATTTATTATAAAAGTGGAACGTCGCGTCTTTCAACGGCTTTTTATTTATTGCTTTACATTCACTGATCTAATAGAATGCTTCAAGATATCCGCCCATGAATAACTTTATACTATGTATCACAGAGTCGTGACTTAAGCCGATGGTTTTTTCGAACAGACGCAGCTTGGGAACCTTCAAGAGCTCACTCATTTCTCAGACGTCAGACATTTGCAGACGTCAACGGGCTTAGGTGACCTACTGTGATCCTGGTCGTTTGCAATATATGACATCATTATTTTTTGGAGGAGTAACACGAAGGTGTTATATATAAATATAGTCCTACTATTATATAGTAGATATAACTTAATATTATCTGTCTGTACGTAAATGAGTCACAGTATATTTTCGAAGCTTTCGAAGGGTCAAACAATTGTACTCATCTTTCGCCCCAAAAAATACTCAGATGGAGTCGTGCGCTCACCTCATACAAAACAGTCATTATTTATTCTTAGAGAGCTACCGTATTATACTGATAAACTTCTTACAGGGTCCTCTACGTTTGAGTTAAAACTAATAAAAATAAACATTATTTTCAACCTCGACCGATATATAATCGAAACTACATTGGCCTTTATGTTCCAACATAATATTAATATGACCACTATTTATTTAGTAAATTGAATGAACCTACGTCTCATAATGGCAACATACGTCGGTGTAGGTACTATGTGCAGACTGCCTGTCGCCAAGCGAGGCACCGGCCCGCCCTCTGGGAGCTGGGCCGTGACATCATTTGTATTTATACGCCTACAATTACTTACTGCAGCGCTGTGGACTTTTCTCACGGTGAAACCTTCCATTACCTCGCTCGTCGCGCAATACAGAATTATTTATACGACACTCGAGTCGAATTGCCAATAGTATAAGAATACTAAAGTTCGATTACATTGTCAGAAATACAAGTATTCGAGGTTAAGGATTGCGCGTTATCTTGGGTGGCGGTGATCAGGTACTATCTGGCAATCGTTATCTTTTCAACCCATCCCTTCAGGCTCGAGTGCGCTGACCCCATTCCTGATAATCTGTTTTATCACCAAGCGAACTCAAATAAAAATATAATTATGTTAATTGCAAACTTAAGCTGTTGAAAGTAATCCCGATCCCGGGGAGTCCTGCCGGTTATCTTACGTCTTCTTCGGTTCTTATCAAGGTTTAGGTATTTTATAACGAATTATTGCTTTATTTTTAATAATCAGTACATGGGTTCTACAAAACACTAATATGGATTAGTGTTTTTGATTTGGTATCCTTTATGTTAAATACATTAAAATAGTTGCAATAATTAGGTAATCAGTTGAAGTACACTTGATCATTTTAAAACTCAAGAAGATATATATATATTCTAATTTAAAAATACTAATCACTATCTGTTAAATATGTTTCCTAACTGAGGGAGCGGTAAATGTTTCTGTAACACTAACTTATGTAGGATAAGTTAAGTAACATTTTAACTTCGGGTAAAGTTAGTTGAATGCAACAGCACATCATAAAGTACGACCTACTTTAAACATATTAAACTTTCCTTCTCGAGTTTGCTGTTGTACACGGCAGTATCATAACGACATAACAAAACATTCTCTAAGTATCTTCATCTGCCTTTGCTTTTAAAATGTAAAAACGATACCTATTAGCCAGCCCTCTCTACGGGCACTGAAGTTTCTCTCCTCGTCTTTCGGTCTTTCCACGGACGTCACATATATGGAGGATGTAATATTCGGTAAGGACGTTGTTTTAATGAAATCATTGTGATGAAAACCACTTACGGTAATCGCCGAAAGTGCTCAGTTAGATACAATATAAACGAGATTATCTCAAAAAACAGGTTTCGTAACAATGCCGGCACGCGAACGCGCGCTGGAACAAAGGGTTCGCTCGTCTAAAACTAATTTCGCTTTGTATTCCGACCTTATTAGCTCGTTATAATTATCACCGGTACTTAATTCCTGGAGCTCGTTCACTAGGTTAAATAACATTTAAAAAAGCTGTAAACGTTACGTAAAGGGAATTACAGGGGAAATAAAATTGAGCTCTTAAATACGAAATGCGGCCGACGAGGGCGCGGCGGAGGCTGGACGTCGCGTTGCCTGGAGATAGCGACGGGCGCTCGCCGGCGTCCAATAAATTCTTGTTTAATCTTATGCCGAAGGTGCAAGGAAAAATGTAATGTGTAAAAAGTAAAACAAACGAACTCGTTAGTTAGTAGTTATTAATTTACGAGTCGACGCCGACGGTTCGGATTCGGATCTCCCCATAGCTATTAAATAATCTTTACATTTACCTAAATATAGAGAATATTTAATGTTGACTCGGGCTATGAACTAGCGAGCGAGTTTAATTAAAACCCGTCGGTAGTTTCCATTTGATGTATTTACAAACAAGCTGATGGATATACTGGAGATCGGGATACGGTGTTAAATATAGTTTGTGTTACGAAGTATATTCAATAACGCGGTGACACAAAATATATGTATGTACGTATACTGGACCGAAACCAGAATATAAATTCTCACAACTCATTTTTCCGTAGGCAAGTTTTACAAGCATGAATGTGTCATGGACTGGTCGAACAGCTCAATGTCAAGAAAACAGCCTAATTGGACCATCTTTATATAAAGGCGGTTCTCGAGTTCCTTGCAATCAAAAAGGTAACCTAAGTGGTCCCAGCCATGTCATAAACCAAAATATAACATTTTGGAGCGATTGTATTGGCATAAAACTACTATGCTGTGTTCCTGATAACTACTCGAACAGAACAAAACAGATTCCGGTCATCTTGTTGACGCGCAGGATATTACCTTAGCGAGATAAAATTATAAAATCTAGCAACAAGTTAATCAAGATTAAGGCCGTAGAGATATATACATAAACATTGTATATCATATACCTATGAATACATACTTATAAAAACTATATATTTAAGTAAAAAAAGTAATATTAATTTCGTAATGATCGTTACATCAATTCATCATTGACCATAATCATCATTGACTTGTAGCGTGCTCCGACGATGCCTAATGGGATACGTTAGCGCAATTAATTATTACATATCTTAATAACGATGCACGTGAGGGAAACATAATGCGACAGCTGCCTCGAGCTACAACGTTAAAGACGAACTCGCGTACTGTACGTATAGATTCGTGGAAGGCGCGGCAAAGTCGGCTTTCTCGTTAAAACATTTAAAGCACGATCCCCCTCTAATTCCTGTTAATGTTTTCGTTCGAAATGTTCTCGGCGAGATAGCTGTTAACACCCGGAGCCGCTTCGGATTTACCGGCGGGTTGCGAGGCAGTTACAACTTACGTTATTACTTTTATGTCTATCGCTCTCGTAACTTAAGACTCATTCGTTCATTTCGTTCTGAATGTAGCTTTAATTTGAATGCTTAATGACTTTCAATTTTCTTTAAGTTATTTAATGACAAAAGGATACTTTATAAACCTTGCACATTCGAATATCGTCTTCGTTTACGATTATTAAACACATTTTAGAGTGACATGAACGTAGATGTTATGAAAATAAAACTGGAATTTAAACGTCGCTGACTGTTTTTTCGCCCTTAAGTGAATAGCTTTTAATAGAAATTGTTATAATATTATAAGGTCATCAATATTGCCAAGCGTTCAAAGGACACGGCCGAGTTTCAGAGAAGCCTGGATCACTTCAGAGAAACATTTTCAATATTTAAGTTTAATAATGTCACTATATTGTATTATATTTTATCTGAAGGCCCATTTTTCTTCTTTTTTATAAATCGTGGAACTTATGTTATATCTTGAGATAAAAGCTGTAAATATTTACTTTTAGTAGATAGTGTCTTTTGTCGCAATTTAAGTTATTTCGAACAAAGAACTAAGTTTGTATTGACGTCAATGTAGCATTATTGAGTAAACGTGCTCAATCTAAATTGAAATTGTTCTGGTTTTGAAATTATTTTCGTCACCGATTTTTATGACGTCAAATGGTGACGTTCATGATGCTAGAATTTGTCATTAAACAATAATGATTAACATATTTTTATCTATTACTTTAAGGACTGTTATATTCTTTTAGAAAATAAATTGTCATCTAGGATTTATATTTGGCGTTGTTGTTCATACATTTAATATAAATCCAAGTTGAAGAAAAGCATTGATAAGTAACCAAGTGTGATTCTACTTTTGCTTAATATAATCGTAGATGAAGAACAGCCTCTGACATTTAAGGTGGGGTGGCCATTTTTTCGAGTGAACAATGCTGAAAGACTCAAAAAGTAAACAAATATATTTTTCGTTGTTTTTTTAGCACGCGAAAATTTGAAAAACTACTTTAATAGATATGTAGGTAATATTATTATGTTATTTTTAAAGAGGATTTAATAAACGAGACATTTTATAAGTGAAATAGATCGCTTATTCAATCTCAGTACTGTTTATCGATACTGAGATCACGCGTCCTGGGAAAACAGGAAAGTTGGCAGCCGCAATGTGAGGCCTTGTTATGGCTTCAGGCGCTTGACCCGTATGTGGAGCGAGGTCTCAGCTCGTCAGAACTTGAGATGCGCGATCAACGACTCGATGACCTGCCTCAGCTGCTCATGTGCGAGAGCGATTAGTGCGATCAGACTGCGCGGAGCATTATTTAACTATTTCATTATGTTTGTCCTCGCAATCATAAACATGTTACTTCTATCATCCGATTACAAAGGGCTAGTGACTCTTTGCTGGGTCAAGGCGCTCGATATACGTTTTTACAACAGGATCGCAGAAAACGTCAAGTCGTCAAAATATAATCAAAGAGAGTTTGTGTGCTAAAATCAAACCTTGGGAATGAAAGCATCGCGTCCAGCCATTTCAAATAAAATTATCATATATCAACTTTTCGTAAGCCACAATTAGTATCTAAGATCCCATCGAGTTCCGTTCCGGAGCGGTGGGTGGTAGTTTTTTGAAATTTAAAGTCATTTGTTACGCTTCTATTTTATTTAAAGGTTTTTACTTTGATTTTAGAGAAGAAATGAGATTTTCATTTTACTCGAGATTAGATCCTTCTCAAACGAAAATATATATTTTTTTCGATTATGTAGTTTTTTGTGTGTTTTTAAGCAAAGGTCACTGTTAGTATGTTTAGAGAACAATTTTATCGATTCAATCAGTTGATCGCTATTCAAGACGTCGTGTGCTGTAATCTGATCGCGCACGCATCCCCGCGTAGCAACAGAGACACGTTTTCGAGTGCTATTGTCTGCTCGTACGTTGTGTCGTTTTAATGTCGTTTCGTGTCGATATTGCGTCAGTCGCAGCTCGCGGCACACGCGACACGACACGAGCGAGATGCGAACACGATAATACGTTTTCTTGAAATTTAAAGCGGTGTCGAGGTATCAGCGAGACAAAGCTTAAACTCATTACGATCGGCCGTGGTGTCAAATTTAAAGGCGGATGTTTCTCATTAAAAGAGAAAGATAGTTCTATTTCGGTTCGATGTTGTTCATCGAAATTATATTTACGTTTTCATATTATAGGCCTTTAAATTAGTTCGTAATGTGTTATGTTACCCTCCACTTAACCTCGTATGTGGCCTGCGCAGCGAACAAAGTCACAGGTTCGATCCTCACCCCTTGGGCTATTGGCGCACCCACTCCGAGTATCAGCTTTACGCTTAACTGGAGAGGAAAATAGGGTTGGAAGTTATTTTTTTAAAAGGTACTTCTGGTTATATTTTAAAAATAACAAAAAGAACCTACTATTTTGTCATAATTTCCCAAAAAGTAGTAGCTAGTACCAAGATCTTGTTGCAATTTTGTGAAATACATACATTTACATGCGCACCAAGATTTCTCGTTAGATGAACGTGGCACCTAAATTGGTATCGGCTTGTTCGAATCGTTGCAAAGAGTATACAGAGTGAGCCGATTCCTTGGGACGGAACATCATTTCTTATTTACTATTTTTCACGAGGACAGACCTCTCAGCTTCAGTGAGCACTCTTGACATAATTATAACATCGTGTAACGTGTTTTCGCCTTAGGAAAACTAATCGCGTTATATAGAGAAAATGAGACTTGTAATCAGTGGCGGGACGTCTCTCCCCCCAAACGACGCCGCCCCGCGGTCCGCGCTGTACTACTTAAATTGTAATCGTATCTCTCACTCAGATCACTCGAATTGATTACATTTGAATTTACAAATTTAACTAATTTACGGAAATCGTTAATATATTAAAACACTGAATTTTGCATGAGATACTTTGGTGTGTAATGAAATACTTACATCAAAGAAATTCGTCGCGGTTTAGGTTTCACTCAAATGTTTGCTGCAACATTATACGAAAAAACGATAATAAGTTGAAACGCAATTAAAGCTACAAGTTTTAATATGACCTACTAAATGGAAATGAAACAAACGATTAAAACGGACAAACTTTATAAACTCTAGGCAGCTTCGGAAATGAACCCAGTAGCTCGGGATCCGCAACAAGCCAGCCAGTAGATCTATAAGGCAGTCTATTCAATTCATATGTATTGGGAAGTCAGCACAGGCGACCAAAATAGCCACTCGATTGTGAGCGGTCGCCGCCCGTAATAATAATATACACTAAAAATATTATGTATAACATGTAAACCAACAAGCTGTATAAATTAGATACTCGGACACGGGCGTTTGTTTAGTTTCAGCTGCATCAGCCGCGCGCCTTATGCGATCTGATATAGTAATATACAACCTCAAACTCAAATTCCTTTATTCAACATAGAAGGCATTATACTTACCTATTGATAGCAAATTAAACACTACCAACTACACTAAATATCTTTTTGTTTATAGCAAATAGCCAATTAAATTAATTAATTAACCCATAGACATTGGCGCCATAAGTGATTTCAAGCATTCCTTACTTCGCCAATGTGCCACCAACCTGTTGAAGTTGTTATGTCACTTGTGCCTGTAGATACACCGGCTCACTCATCTTTCAAACTGGAACACAACAAATCTAACGACAGTCTTCCACAAAGCCCTACCACCAAATAAACTCAACAGACAGAAAGATGATTGACCCCCTGAAGTCCCAACGCATGCATTATGTACGCAATGTATTTGTTCATTGATTTTATAGTTTTTGTGTGCTCATGGTCTTAAACCAGATCCTACCGATGTTTATAACATAAAATAACATGAAGGGAAAAACGAAGATAGTAAACTTGACTTCGTACAAGATAATCAAACATAAAGCATCTCGATTCCGAAACTAAATCACTTACGCCGGTGTCCGAGAAACATCCGTCACGTAAAGTAGCGCGCCGTCCCCTTCAGTGAAACTATTGAGAAAGGATTCTTCTTGATCTATCGGGACAACCTGCTCGCACCGACCTTCGCTTATTATTATCGCAAATGAATGACATACAGTCTAAAAACAACTTTATATTCACTGTGTAAGGTATATATTTATGTAATGTAATCTGCGTATAAAAAGCGTGGCAAGCATTTCGCCCGAATAAGTGAGTTTTGTTGCTCCGGGGATGAAACGTCCTCGGCAATGTTTTCTGGGAGCAGCTCATATGACGTCAGGGTTCGATTTGTTCCTAACAGTATCACCGATTATTAGTTACAGACCATCAATCAAACCAACGACCTGACTGTTGGAGCTTAGCTAGACAATATCGACGAATACAAAACTAAAACTATTCAACAACAATTGATTCAAATAAATCACTTGCCTCTATTTTTAACGTATTTTTAGTCAATTTTGAAACTAAAGGCAGATGGAGCGCGCGCAATATAATAGTGAAGCAACAAAGGCGAATACAAACTCCCGGCACTAGATTCCCCTAGCCAGTTGATAGTAATAGTCGTTTCGTACCACTGAGAATTCGTATTCGCTTTTGCTTCACTATATTTTTATTCAGCGCGCTCCATACGATTTATGTTTTATAATAATCTAAACCAAATAATTTAGCTATATTGTATTTAGTAATATGTATACGTATGTCAATATATCTGATGCATATGTAACGAACTACACGTTTACTTGGGTACGTTTGTGTAAACTGACTTGAACTTGCAGGACGCGATCATTGCATTTGAAACTAATAGCGACATCTCTTACGACTACGGTAAACTATCTGATTCGCTGGAAACTATTATAGCACTGAATAATATGTTATATCTTAGGTATTTAGATAAGTTGTAAGTAACTCGCAAATATTATAAAATACTAGAAAAAAAAGTAGGAATGTCATCTCTAACATAAAACAAACATGAATAGTACGAAGGTACTTTGTATTCTATGTGAGGCGCTTAAATAGACTGCATTGTTTTCTATCGTTTAAAGACACGACTGATGTTTGCGATGACTATCGCTAAAGCTATCGATGAAAACATTTCACAATCTTTACTCTAAAACAATTCCCATCCCTAATTACATCTTAAGCAATACCTAAAGTAGTTCCCTGAGACGAAGCAGAACTCCCCATAAATCCTCAGAGGGAGGGAGGGGGCGCGCATTCGGTAATATTCCTCAGTGATGGACGACTTCCCGTTCTAAGTTCTCGGCTCCATTAGTATATGTCTTCGGAACACGCCTCTGTTGCAGTCTTACCCGACTGCCGAGGCAGAAAGATGAGTCATTGTTCTCACTTATTGTCGTTTATGTCTAATCGTTATATTCGTTGAATGCGAGATGTTTATGTAGAAGAATTAGCACAAGCGGTGCGAACATTCACGTTTGTGTCAGATATCGTGTTGTCTTTATTTCGACGGCAACACGATCGTTATTAATGAAAACTTTAAAACTTAAAACTAGTCGATTAAACAAGCGACAGGTCTCGAATCACACGGCTCTGCGAAATCAAATAAGGGTGCACATAAAAAATGTATATTTAATAGTTTACATATAGTAACTGCCTATAATGGCGCCGCGCGCGCCAGTAAAGCTTCGGTACTCGGCATGATTTTTTCCGATTCCATTCCGTTTTTAATAATCATTGTCACATTTATGATAATTTACACAAATACGAATCTAACTGTTACCTATTCGTCTATAAAGCTGAAATGAAACTATAGTATTGTGTATGTATTCTGTTCTCGTGGCGTTGTTAAGAGATAAGACGCCAGTCACGACCAAATTACTACACTATGTAATACTTACAAACGATTGACAGACGCTGCCAGCGTAATGTAACGATATTTTTTCGCTATATTCCAGGATAACAGTTCGTTTGAAGGAGAAGGTTTGGAGCTTATTCCACCACGCTGCTCCGTGTTGGTTTGGATACACGTGTGACAGAATTTCATCCATCACATACCGGTTTCTTACGATATTTTCCTTCACGGCAGAGTACGAGATAAATTATTATACACTCTTATTACGCACATAACAACTCAGCAGTACTAGCGCGGGTTCGAACCCGCATTCTTCGGTTAAGAAGCCTTTGGGCCATTTCGGCTCTTGTGTGTACGTGTCCCCCTTTCAAATTCCGTCGTCGATCGATGAACGTAAAATCTGCGACACGGAAACTCAAATACACGGATACGGACAACTGCATTTATTTCCGGTTAAATTAAATATAGGGGACCAATAGAGAGTTAGTATGTAAACTGTGCATCCGAACCGGGTTCAAATCCGAGTAAGCAGAATAGTTTTGAAACCCAAATATTTCACTTCTGTTACCCGACACGGGGTTAATAATTCTTTTGTACAACAACGTATATCTATACTTTCACAATAAGATCACAGAGAGCGTTTAGTAATGTTCGAATGTAAAATTAACAAAAATATTTTTTAGAAAAATAAATATAAATACAAATACACATTTAATGAACAATTATTGAAAAAAACTCGCAGAATACTTTTGCGTCTTTTTACTTTTGCAGGTGAGGTTTTTATATCCGAACTGGCAAAAATAATTCAACTAGAAATTGGTGATGGAAAAAATATCCAGCTTTCCAAGTGAACCAGAGTAATGTATAATGGCTAATGTGAATACTTATTACAATTAACAAAATCGTAAACATTTCGTTCTCTTTTTCTTATGTCAAATCAATTTTGATAGAAAGAGAGGCATCGGTGTCCGACTACATACTCGCTAAATAATCTTAATAAGTAGGACCTTTATATTCGAATTTAAAGCAGTTACTGCTATATTTTATATATATCGTATAAATATTCTACAGATAAATATAAGTAGTTTGCATTTACTGTGTACATTATTATTATCAATCGTAAAATTGTGTATCGACATCCGACACCACTCCGAACCCTCCTTTGCGCAAACTTGTCAGACGCAGTCACGGCTCCTCTAACATCTTGCGATAGAACCGAAACGTACGTAACATTGTGTGCGGAATTCATTCTTATATCACACACATAAGGGCTACTATTGTGAATCTGTAACCTTGTATACTAAGGGTGCGTAGTGAATCATTTTAATAGTTTACAGAGCTCTGTTTTTAACGCGTTGGGGTATTGACGTTGACGTTACCAAATAAAAATCCCATTTTTATAGTACATCTCGTGGACATTAGAAATTTCAAGAAATCTGCTCCTTCTTAAAACCAGCGTTATTAATAAAATAACGAACATTTGGAAGATTCAAACTTCCCTTTTCTTGAGCATTTAGAGGTGAAATTCCAAACACAACACGACTGACCTTTATTTATTCATAAGAATCCCAAACATTAATGATTCTAACAAACATAAGTAACCTTCAAGCAACATTTTAATATTCATCCCCTATTTAACCGCCTTAAAATGTGCTATTTTTTAAATCCTATCGTCTTAATTACGTTTCAAAATGGTGTTCTTATTTTTATCATTTGATGTTAGTCAATCATTCAGTAGTTAAGTATTATTAAGTAGTAGGATTTAAGTATTTATGTTGTTCACGGGTACGACATCTCAATCGCCTGTTAACTTTAATCTACAGAATACAATCGCCATTTTAACAGATATTGTAAAGAAAATTTGTCAAAGCACTCATCGAGTTACGTTTTACAGGACGACAGCCGGGCCAGGCAGATGATTGACTTACCATTTAAATACTTTCTGCAAACTGCTCCAGGCAACTCTTCCAAAATTTGTTTTTTTTAGAGATCAATGAGTTATTTTATTGGTAGTATAAAAAGATGAGACTGCAACTTATATTTTAACAATTGGGTCATATATTCTCTTAATCATTTTTAGCTTTTCGTCACTTCAACTTTTAGTATCAGTTACACTTTAATTTTTATAATTATGTTTGTTTTATAATTGACTAATCGTATTCGTACTCAATGGATTTCTGAGCTAAAAAACTAGACAAGAGGTCTTGCATGAGACAAAAATAACACGAAACATATAAAATAGATTTATTTCTTAAAAGACCTTTTAACATATATTTAATTAGTTATTGACTAACAATAATCTTAGGAACTTGCATAAGCCACGCCAGTGAATCTGTCTCACAAGCGAACACCGGGAAACACCCGTCGAATCGTATCAACAATACAATGTCTTACAACAGTATCAGTTATTGGGAAGAATGTATCCGTCCTCTACTATCGGCTTAACGTCTTTGTCGTCTCCCATAACATGACCCGAGTTGGATAAATTCAGCACATTCGCTTGGTGTGGATAATCCTGTATTGGCTGGTCGCTGTCTTCCTCGTCCAGCAGCTCGTGTAGGAAATTTAAACATTTTCTCTTAAATCGTCTCTGCTTCTTGGCTGGTAATTCTAAGTAATCACTGTGGATACCTCGGAAGAATTGAAAAAAGGATGTGTTTTCATCTGGGGAGAATGCCGTTGAGCTGGAGCTGTCTTCATTATGCGTCGAAGGCGGTTTGTGTTCCAAGCCGGGTGACTGTGACGTAGTATTCAGCGCGAACCACGGACTGTGGATGAATGGTTTTACATCGACTGATTCCGAAGTGGTCGACTCGTTGAGATCCATTTCGAGTAACGTCGGCGCGTACGCCGTGTAAGGTGTAGATCTCCTGAAATAAAACAGTTTAAATTAAACGTCATTGTAAATTTTAGAAATATAAACAGGATATGAAACTTTAGAATCGTAAATATGTGGACCACTTTTCACTTATTATTTAAAGGGCCTTGTTTTAATGTAAATAGTTTTAATAAAAATAATATTATTCCGGTGAAAATAGACATTTACCCTCGTATATATTTCCAAAAAGCTGTAAATTGGCAAGAGCGTTAGGCATACCATTATAATGAAATAAGGAGAAATCCCCATCAAGCCCACGTGTGCAAAAAACATGTATGCAAGGTCAAAGTTCACATATACGGATGTTTTGTTTTTTAGCGAAACTGTAAATCCTATGATGAAAATAGCTCAGATAAAAATTAATGCACAATTTCTAGCAAATGGCAATTCTACAATTTACTAAAGTTATGCTCCTCGTAATATGCATATATTTTTGTGTTGCCTGCCTGCAAAAAATTCTACTGCACCACTATGATTAACACTTACAGTCGTTACCAAAAGATGGAGCGCGTCTCCAAGAAGGTTTTAGTATGTGTTACATGGCAAATAACGTCTACCGATGGTTTTCCTTGGATTCTTTATTTTATCTTATATATGAAATATGTTATATAATAGATAAAAGTAACCTATGTTCTTTTCCAGCCTTTAATATGTCTTTGCAAATTTTCATTCAAATTCGTTCAGCGGTTCTAGTTTGATTGAGTATTTATAATATATTATTAAGATACGATATTTTGTATATATATATAAATATATAACTAATAAAACTAACATGATAGTTTTAGCTGTAAAATATTCTAAATTCGAACGAGTGATCTAAACAACTATCAGTTCAGGGTCATCCTGATGAGTACCTCGCCGATACTCTCCATTCCATGTTTCCTTATAAAAAAACTATAACGCTTTTATTTGGTTGTTTGAACGCACTATTTTCAGGATTCATCAGTCTGATTTGAAAACTTATTTCTGTGTTAGATAACCGATATATTAGAAAAGGTAATTCGCTTATATAACATCACCCTACGAATAAAAGGGGGGGGGGAGATACATTTAAGGCAGATACTAGCACTGAACTAGCACTACTTGCGACTGGGAACACTACTATTAAACCCTCGCGAAGGCATCTTTAAGCTGAAATGGTCTACAAATTGTGGTCAGATTCCAAGCTGAGTCAAATAGATAGTCTCACATGTCGGTCGCCATGTGCTCGCGCAGGAACTCCAGCTCGTCTGCGAGATACCAGCGCGACACCATGCGCCCCTTGCTGGTGCAGGCGCCGTGCATCTCGTTCCGCAGGTGGCGGGAGTACGAGTTTCTGATGTGTGACCATTTCCTTCGCACGTCTGCTACTACGAACCAAAGTATAAGCATTATAATATTTATGTTTTATTTTTAGAAACATATATTTATTTCTTATTTACAAACTATGTACTACACATTAAAACTATAATAATCCATAAAGAAAGTTCAGGCCCCCTGTGGACGAGTAATCTAGACCTAGAGAGTTTAAATCAGATGCTAACATAAACTAGATGCAATGATCACATCTGAACACATCTCGTACTTTAACGGTAATATTGTGTCTACTTTGTCATACTTTTCCTTTAGTGAGAATTCTAAAGTATTATTGGACAGCTTATTTCAATGCAATAAAACTGAACTCAATGTCAAAGTGATCTATCGCAGCTCCGAATTTTGTAATGTTATAAATCTGATCGAGATGTAACTTCAGTTTTTGAAAAATCCTTAGCTGACATTCCATCTTCTATACAAGCGTCACTAGTCTCCTAACTACTTCTTACTTACATTGAAAATTGTGCGCAAATACGAAATATGTCATAAAACCGAATTGGTTTTTAATTTATAGCCAATATTCTTCAGGTGTATTATAATTACCGGTGTACATCATCCTCCTGCCCTTATCCCAACTCTACTTGGGGTCGGCGCAGCATGTCTTCTTCTTCCATACTTCTCTGTCGGACGTCATCTCACTAGTAACATTCTTTCTAACCATATCGTCTTTCACACAATCCATCCATCGTTTCTTGGGTCTTCCCCTACCTCTATATCCATCCACATCCATTTTCAAAACCTTTCTCACAACATGGTCCTCATTCCTCCGCATAACATGCCCATACCAAGACAGCCGGTTTCCGGATAGCTTCTCGGTTACCGGTGCCACTTTCAAACTTCCTCTTATGTACTCATTCCTTACTCTATCCATTCGCGTAACACCACACATTCCTCTCAGCATTCTCATCTCCGCCACATGCAATTGTCTTTCAGTTATCCCTTTTATAGCCCAACACTCTGATCCATATAGAACAGCAGGTCTGACCATGGTCTTATAGATCTTCCCCTTAAGTTTAAGGGAAATACGGGGGTCACAAATTGTTCCCGTAACCTGCCGCCATTTCATCCACCCTGTGTTAATCCTATGCTTCACCGTTCGATCTATTTCGCCATCGCCTTGAATGAGTGAACCGAGATACCGGAAGTCGGAGCAGACTGGAAGGGCCACGCCATCAAGCGCTATGGCTTCAGGACCGGAGAGACCGCCGAAATCACAGAACATGTATTCAGTCTTCGTTCTACTGATTTTCAAGCCAACATTCTCCAGTTTCTGTTGCCAATCCTCCAATCTGCTCTGGATCTCAGGTCCATCTTCACTAACCAGTACAATGTCGTCGGCAAAAAGCATGCACCAGGGTGCCTCCTCCTGTATGTCCGCCGTTAGAGCGTCCATAATTAGCAGGAAGAGGTAAGGACTTAGAGCCGACCCTTGGTGCAACCCTACAGCCACACTGAACTGGTCGGTGTTGCCGGCAGACGATCGGACGTAGGTACAGGATCCCCTGTACATAGCACGGACTAACTCCACATACTTCCCAGGCAAACCTTTCTCTTTCAATGCCCACCATAACACTTCACGAGGCACCCTATCATAGGCTTTCTCAAGATCAATGAACACCATGTGCAGGTTCTTGTGAGCACGTCTGTACTTCTCGCACAATTGGCGGAGTGCAAAAATAGCGTCCATTGTCCCTCGACCTGACATAAACCCCAACTGATTTTGGGTAATTTCACTCTCTTCTCGCAATCTTCTCTCTATTACCTTCTCCCATACTTTCATAGTATGTGACATGAGCTTTATCCCTCTATAGTTGTTGCAATCCTGTACATCCCCTTTATTTTTGAAGATGGGCACTAGCGAACTATTGCACCATTCTTGAGGGATGGTTTCTTCATGCAACAACTTATTGAAGAATAAAGTCAACCACATACATCCGTCAGTCTTTAACACCTTCCATACTTCAACTGGTATGTCATCTGGACCCAAAGCCATCCCATTTTTCATGCTTTTGACTGCTGTAATTATCTCTTCCATGCTTATATCTCTTACTAATCCCTTATTTACTTGTGCCTCTTGGAGAATACCATTCCAGTCATTCTCTTTATTCATAAGCCTTTCAAAATAAATCTTCCATCGCTCTTTTATTTCCTCATCTCTACATAACACCTTACCCGCCTCATCTTTCATGCATTTGATATGTGTTATATCTCTCGATCGTCTTTCTCTCTCTTTCGTAATTCGGTAGAGTTCCTTCTGGCCTCTAGGGCTGTTCAGTGAGTTGTACAACTTCTCTTGTGCCTTGGCTCTGGCCACTGCTACCGCCTTCTTTGCTCTTCTCTTAAATTCCTTGTAAACTTCCTTTTTTTCATCTTTTAAACTTGTATTCACATTTTTTACAACCTGCCATTCTTTAAATGCCACTTTCTTCTCTTTCAGTACATTTTGCACTTCTTTATTCCACCACCATGTATCCCTATCTGTCAGACCTTTTCCTTTCGACTCTCCAAACACGTCTTTTGCGACCTTCCTTATGTGCCTGGCCATCTCATTCCAACATTCATCTACCGATTTCTCTTCCATATCATTCATTTCTATCATTTTCTCCACTATATGGTTCCTAAATCTACTAGCACATTCATCATTCTCTAACATACGCCATCTTGTCTTTGGAGGGGGCCGTGTTTGGCTGTTTCTGGGGGAGACACTTAATTTAACCTCCATTACCACAAGCCTATGTTGGGCGACTAATGCTTCGCCTGGCAGCACTTTACAGTTTTTGACACAGCATAGACTCCTCCGCCTCACTAGGAAGTAGTCTATCTGTGTCGCGTGGTGGCCACTCTTGTAGGTTATTAGGTGTTCCTCTTTTTTCTTAAACCACGTGTTTGTTATAGCCAGGTCGAAGGCACAGGCAGCTTGTAAAAGTGCCTCGCCATCAGCGTTCCGATTTCCTAATCCCCACCCACCATGCACTCTCTCATATCCATCACTCTCTCTTCCTACATGGCCATTAAAATCACCACCCACGTAGACTTCCTCGCTATCCTGTAAATTCATCAACAGGCAATCAAAGTCTTCCCAAAACTTTTCTTTCACGCTCTCCTCACAGCCTGACTGTGGCGCATACACACTTACTAAATTCAGTGTCATGCCGTCCACAATCAGTTTAATCGCTATCAGTCTATCATTCACTCTTTTTACATCCACCACGCATTCTTTCAACCTACTATCTAAAACTATACCCACGCCATTTCTTTTGCCATCACTTCCACAATAGAATAATTTATATCCTTCTCCTATTTCCCTAGCCCTTGCACCCTTCCACTTTGTCTCTTGCAGGCACGCTGCATTTATCCGTCGCCTTTTTAAAACATCTGCTAGCTCTCTTCCTCTTCCAGACATCGTTCCTACATTCCAACTTGCACACCTCAATCTTAACTCTCTCACACTTCGAGCTCGCTTCTTACGTCGCACCCGCCCGTTCCGGTGCGACAACCCTTGTCCATTTCCCACAGGAGCCGGGTGCTGCCCCTGCGCGTCGCCTGTGGGGTACGCCCTAGCCCTATCACTCGTATGGTTTTTACTGTCCATGCTGCTAAGAGTTCTGGCTTAAATATTACGGTCGGCCGCCTGCCTGACACCAACCCTCCTTGGGAATGCTGTCGTGGTGGTTTACCCGCCACCGTGCGGGTAGCCCAAAGTGCAGGTGATATGCAGTGGGCCTTAAATACCCTTAGTCGCCTCTTACGACACCCACGGGTAGAGTTGGGGAGGTCCTATTCTAATCCGGGACCATCACGGAATATATGTACATATATACCAATATATATAGCTTCAATATTGACTAGAGACAATTGAATTTAGTATGTGTGTCTCAAATCTAACAACCGAATTTTAAAACTGTTCTAATCGAAATATTGCCAGCACTATTGGCGCTACTGCTAAAAAAATATGAGTATCCTCTTGTTCAAAATTGTATTTTAAAATTAAATTAATTTTTAATTTTTTTTATTTAATTTTTTAATTGTACTAAAACTATCAAATAAACAGTTTCTGTGTCTATCAAATTGTCTATTTTCACGTGAAAGTCGCCGCTATGTACCTACTGTAGTTCTTACGTCAACAGACGACCGGAGTGGACTTTGAGTGTGGAGATTATTCCAAGTCCATGCGAACGAACTCGAGAGAGCAATCGTTTGATAACAATCATTAGCTATAATTATATTGAAGTCGTTTTAATGCACGTGTATATCAGCAGCCTCAAACAAAACCAATCAATATCGAGGAAAGTAAAATGCTGGTGACTATCGCTAGATTCGCGTACTCGCAAAAAGTACTATTACATATTAACTGCGGGCCGCATGTGTGTGTGCACAAGGTACAAATTTCACAGCGATTGTTTAATTTAAGCTCTAATAGTACACTGGCTGGTTAGCAATTTCAATTACGCAGGTTGGAACTTGGTTATCGTGTTCACGTAACGATAACGGCATTACTCTTAAATAAAAGAGAAATTATAAAATACGAATAATAAAATTCAGTTGTAAACAAGCATGAATATTTTTTGTAAATATTGAGATCTCATTCTTAGACAAGACTTTAATTCGTCGGTGGCTGCTGTATCAACCATTAGACTTCGAGGTCTCAGCCCCTTGTCTAACCGAATGAAAATAAACATACATCGAGTTTTTCTGTTTTCTGCCAAGTAATTCTCAATACCAGTCCAGCCAGTACTGCCCATGCAGTGAGATTCTGTAAGAATTCACTTCGTATCTGTCTTGTGAAATGTTGACAGCCTACTTATACGCGCGTGAAACGCGATTTTGATACGCGTATCATATACATTTTATACTGACTATAGTCAATGTCGCTTATCACATTGTGACATTTGACGCTCGTGTCTTGCGATGAGTTTAGAGTTTGTTCTTACAGAAGACGTATACTGAACTTGAGTTTGCTGTCACATCGGGTTATGAAACTAAAATAGTACAAGGGCACAGCGCACACTTGAGCACTATTATGTCTCATTTGGTAATCAAGTCGGGGATACAATTTTGTTGTTAAGAATAAAAGGTAGTAGATTTGATTACAGAAGAGCCGGGAGATAGGTACATACTTCGCATTCAGTAAAATACATTGCTAATATGTTATGTAAATTAATAGTATGACGTATTAATATTCGATTTAATATAATTAATCGAAGTAAATTTAAACTTGTAGCATTAATATATGCAATTTGAATATTTCATGTGATATAGATATAATTACAATGTTTATTTGCAAATAATTAATAACTTATCAATAAAGTATAATAGTCCGTGTCGAAGAGTAACGGTCTTGGTCCTTGCCGATTTTCTTTTGTTTGTCTTTTAGTAAAATCCATATACACATATATAGGTATACCGAACCGGAAAAAAGTATTCTTTATAAAAGCATACTTTAAAATTATTTTTTTATAAAAAGATATATAAAACTCTCTATCTAGAACTTTCAATGATATTAAAATAGGTACGTAAGAGTGCAACGTATATATCTACGGGAGTTTGTAAACATAGTATGCGAATGTTATATGACATGCACGTCCGCCCGGCGCAGGCTCGGTGGGCAGGCAGCGGTGAGCGGCGTTATTTACATATGTGATACGTACTAGGATGAACTGCATGACGCGAGCAGGGTTTCGTAGTTCGTATAATTAACTTATAGTTCAAAACGTGAACTGAGTTTGAGTTACTATTTTCGGATTCTTCCATATAAAACTATATTTTATAAACTCAAAAACTCAAACTCAAATTCCTTTATTCAATATAGAAGCATTACACTTACTTATTGATAGTCAAATTAAACACTATCACCGGTTCGGAAAAGGAAACACCCTGACCTGAGAAGAACCGGCGAAAGAAACTCAGCGCGTCTTTTTTTTTGTCAAACTAGTTAAATACATATATTAAATATGAATAGATATAGCCAGGAGGCGATCGTATATATTAAATAAACTCTCAAATTATAGCTTACAATACAATAATACTATATTTTTATTCAAATAATACCCAAATGTTGAAAGAATCGAACCCGTCACGCTTCGTATGCGAACGCGATGCGGTTTAATGCAAGCGGACGCCTCATTAATTTTATTAGCATCGCGAGCGTAATGCGCACATATAATGGCATGGCTGTTTTATCGGAATCCAAAACAACGCAACACTACGATACGTTTATCGTCCCATAAAATTTAATTCAGAATACAAATTTTAATGCGTACGTATATTGATACGAGTTATCGGGGCAACGTGGCAAGGGTACGAGTGAGATTACCGCTCCAGCCCATCAGCACGGCGACGTCGTCCCACAGGTTCTTCACCTGCGTGTAGTAGCTCGCCACCGGCATGTTGTTCCGCGCATACAGCAGCCTCCGCTCGCGCACCAAGCGGATCAGCTTGCGGTCGTCGGCCTGGCTCGAGTCCACCATGCGCCCCACCGCCGTCGCCCCCGCGCCCGCGACCTCGGCCTTCACCTTCACACACCCCCCGCCTTCCTCCCCGCTCACGACCATCTGCGGCATCCTTACTCTTTGACGCTTCTCCCTTTCCATGTTAGAGTTTCGAACACCTTACAACATTTAGGCCATGAGTGAGTCGCGTTGGCGCCGCACGAAAATCATACACCGCACTCGAAATAGTCGACGCAAAACTTTAGATACAATTTATCGCGATTAGAGACACGTCACTTCGCAACGAGAGCGCGGAACAAACACGGCAACGCGCATAACGGCAAACAGACACGCGCAACGAGAAGCAAGCTGACAAACATGGTCGTCTCGCTCGCACGCGGCCTGCGCGCACGAGAGAGAGCGGTGCAGTCATGGAGACACGTGAAAAAGCAAGAGCGCAGACGCTCCGTCCGGCTTCGGGCAGCCACTTTTATAAATTCCACATCGTCGGGTATCGATTCGCCTCGGACGAGTAAAGCAGACTCATTTTTTCACCGCTTTTTTATTTTCAGTAGTTGTTTTATAAACGTCGTGTAACGTATTTTTAACGGATAGTCGCTGTTCAGTACGAACAACTTATCTCCATAATATGTAATACGAAGTAGTATTATTTTCGAATGACCTATTTTTATCTAGAAATTCACAGTAAGAAGTATTATCTTATCGTTATTCAGATCATTTTATAAATATGTGTATAATATTTTCATGTCATGGAACTAACAAAATGACCTAATTATGTAGAAATTTAAATCTCTTATATTGTAAATGATTTAGTTGAGTACTAACTTAGTTAGATAACTCATTAATTTTGAAAATGAATCCGCCTGATTTTGAAATTAATAATTATTATGAAGGATCTCAACACTGGGCCAACGCGTTAACTCTGATAGGTTTGAACTATTATTAGACGTCACAGAATCGATATCTCGTAGTCGAGACATACGAGCGCACGCGGAGCCGCTCGAGCTTGACTTGACAAACCAGAATTTTTATTTAATCACAACTTGTAGTATTAAGACGGACACATGATGTATGAGTCACTCAGTGTATGCACCTGTGTCTTATATTGTTATATGTGCATTTATTTTTTATTATATTTATTTTTGAAATATGTATTACTCACTACGACTTCATATTTGACAGAATATCATCATAGACCTTTTGCCTGAAAAACGTCACGGCAACTTTTATTATTGTCGTATAGATAAGTCGCAGTTGAGTAACACTTTTATGTTTTAAAACATTGACAAATATCTGGCAAATGGATTACCTGATGGTGAATGATCTGCAACGCCCATAGACATTGACCGGTGGGAACTTAAACGTTATGTCCCTTGTATCTGTAGTTACACGGGCTCACTCACCCTTCAAATCGGAACACAACGATACAAAGTATTTCTGATGAGTGGGTGGTACCTACCCAGAGGGACTTGCACAAAGCCTTAACACCAAATAATTGTAACATTATCAACTTAAAAAAAAAGAGACATGCACTTATGTACGCTTAAGAAATTATACTTCTTCGATACAATTAATAAATAGTTTTTAATTGGATGTAAATAATTTATTACTATATATATATATATATACATATAGCCAAGCCAAGTATATATAAATTATTTAATCTCACTGAATTCGACCTCCATTGTTTTTATAGGGGATAAAGTTGACGACGCACTTTGAGCATGTTTATTCCCTCCACAGTGAGTTACGGGAAAGCCTAGGATTTAGTGCAATTCTTTTTTAGTGTCGCCGTGAACGGTATGCCTTATGGAGCAGTAAAACTAAATTACAGCGCCCGCAGCCCGCCCGGAGAGATGTTTACCGAAATAATAATATTAACCTACGGATACGGAAGCAGAATGTTCACATGCGCTCATATTCGTAGGCGCAGCGGCTTGGAATATTATAAATAAATAACAAATTAAATCAAGACATGTTTGTTCTTAGTATTACAAAGTAAACATTTATAAAGTAATTTTTATACAAATATCAGTTGCATCTGAAATATATTCCTCAGTCCCGAACTCGATACGTTGAACGGATACCGATGCAAACGACTTAGTCGATCCGCCGACATCTTTGAAAGTTAAAAAAAGTCGTGTGCTAAGTTTCTTTTGATATATGAAAGTCTACATAACGAGCTCATCCCTGCGTCTCGAGGTCATTCCAGGCAATGCTACGGTAAGTTTGGCCAGAGGAAGTGAAGGACATGGCTAACTCATTATTTTAACGCGTAACGCCACGCTTTACACGTTCGTCATCCGGCGGACCCTCGCAGATTAATTGAATAGATACCTGTCGCGAGCTCCGTTATCATTTTATTAATATCCGCTCCAAGTCGCGCGTTATGGCCGTTTTACGGCAGTTTTTAAAAAGCTCTTAACTTTACAACATTCTCAAAACTTAGGCGATAAATTCGCACTTCCATAAAAGGCACCGAGTAAACTCGGAGGGTGGCGGGTGAGAGGGGCGCAGGGCCGGGAGGGACATAGTAAAACTGAACTTCCGCCCGGAATGCAGGAATCAGCTTTTTATCGTAAATTGGCATCATTTTTACGAGCGCGGCGCTCATCCTCAGGATTGGCAAATTTGAATTTGGAGCATAATTTTAGAGCGCGGGACGTCCCCTGGTGGCATACAAATGGCTCGTTTTAATTGCCCCTCGAACGTGAGACCGGGGAGCTCGCCCGCGTACTCATTATGCATATGTCACACACTCGCTCTCCCGGCGAGAGGATTACCCTTCTCGGATTATGAGAGTGCCATTTATTATTCCTAATTTCGAGTTTATTACTAAAAGAAATGTATTTAATTCAAAACATAAAGAAACGAGTCACAATGGATAAGAATAATGAGAGCGTAGGAGTTTCGTTGAGTGTCATAAGTATCGTTTCAAACGGTGCGCGGTGGTGGCAAATAAGTGCTATTACAAATAACATCTGCACGCTTCAGCCGCTCGCGTGAGCACCGAGCCAAGCGCGAGAGACGAACCCTTGCCGCCAGCCTGCGCGAGCTGTCGACGGTCGACGCTATTGTGCCGAGAGCACATGTCACGCCGGCACCGTGACAGCGGGTGCCGTTAAACACATCGGACAAAGTAAAGGGTACCCACCGGGGCTAACGTGTAGCTAGGTCGAATTCTCACCCGAACCCAAAACGACAATGCAACAATACAAAACGCATAATCGATAAATCATTTCACAATTGCCACCCGACAGCATTTGTCCAATAATACTAATTGTATTTATACGGCCGACATAATTACGAAATGAAAAATTGTTGCTACTCCGCACCGGCCCTGACGTCATCTGGCTCTGAGAGGAGGCGAGAAAATTCATAACAAAAAGGCTCGACAGTCGACGCGGATGACAAACGACACCGCGAATGCTGAATTATATGCCCCGGAATACCGTCAACTCATTCACGGAAACTTTCGCTCTCCTGAACATGTTTCTACGCGTCGCCCACATAAACGTGTTTCTGGCGAATAAGACATTATATTAGTTCAGTCACTAGCGGCGCTAATCGTACCTTGTATGCACATATTTTTTATTGGTAATATCAAACCGGACGGTTTGTAAAACGTGTTAAAGTAGAGAACCAGAGTGAATAGGTACATAAGATCTTATTAAGTAATCCATATTATAGACAATAAATAATAGAGGAGGTTTGAGGTTTTAGATTATATGTTACATAACTTGACGCTACGGTCCCATGAATCAGGTGGCTATAGCTGAATTTGAACGCGGGTGAACCACGGGCTCAGCTAGTACAAAATATTCATGGAAGTGGTTAAGTCAGGAAGCATTATATGACCTCGGTAATCGTTTACCGATAAAGTGTCTTTAACTTGAGAACGGTAAAAGGGGTTGGTGGTGCTTAATACGGCCGGTGATTACTCCGAGGGCGCTGTCGACATTCGACAGCCGACTTTACGTGCGAGTAATGATCTCGCGATGACTTGCTGCGCGTTCTCACGCCTGGCTTGAAGCCCTTAGAGTAATTCACTGATGGAGACGAGAAAAAGTCGATAATATTTTTCATGGAAGCTGTGTACGGCTCACAGCGATAGGCCACCTCTAACAAATGGTCTCAATATCTACGCTTCTGCACACGTCGCATCCGTTCTATGTCATCGCGATTATACCATGTGACATCTTAGATTTTGCGTTTTGTAAATCAGACGATAGGAGTATGTCTCCGTCAACAAGTGCCGTTATGATTATTTCGTATTTATTAACATATTATTAGGATAGCGAAAAACTTATCCGTCGATAACAAATACAATCGTTAAATAATATAATTCCTCTAATTTGTTTATATATAAATGGCCACTAGCTCAGTGTAAAAAATGGTATATGCGTTCCTGCTTAACAAGACGTACGATGAAACAGAAAAATATATTACTTCTATAACCTAATTTCAACTGACCCATACTTACACGCACGCACACGCACGCACACGCACATACAGTAACACACTACATCATAAATCATACCTCTTAATTATTACCTATTTTAATTTAATTAATAATTTACCTATAAACATTTTACATAAGATACGTTTTGTAATACCCAGGCGATAGATCTCTAATGTATTTTAATTATTTCAACTTTTGGAGAGAGAACTGATTATCCTTAACACAGGCTATTTAATTTAGCCTAGCTAGGATAGCCAGTACTTGACCTGTTTTTCTTTTGGTGACCATATTATATTACACATTAAGTCTTTACTCATAGTGCAATCATGTAATAGTTTTATAGATGTTTTTTGTGTGAAATATACAGTAATTCATAATTTCAACGATATAATACATAATCTTTCATTATAAAAAATTGCCAATGCTAATAAAACAATATTTATACAATGAACCAAGACGGCAGAGGAAGGCTTATAACAGCAGAACATGAGCGAGTTACATTTTGTTTAGAGACTTGATACGTTATGTCAGGATATTTTAAGAATTATTTCCATTTCTTTATTACTTTATTATATTTTAAGATTAGGCAATATACAAAGGGTACAACTCTTTCTAGCACAAGAAACTGCCTCTTGGGCTGTGAAAACAAGTATTAATTATTTGAATTGCATTAAGCTTAATTGTAGGCTTAACATTCAGTGGCAAATTTATAATAATGATTATTAATATTGTGTTATGAATATCTTTATACATTTAATATTATTATCAGTAGGCTACGCTTCAAACCTGTCCGTGAGATAGAACACACAAAATTAGTGTAAACCAAATATTTTGCAAATTTGTAACTCGTGACGCACTTACAACCAATTTTTTTTATGGGATTATGATACCAATAAAACCATAATAAGAACCACCACCTTAACGAACTGTCATGTTATCTCATACAGAATATGCTAAAATAACTATTTCATTTAATACTAGTTGTCGCCCGTGGCTTCGCTCACGTTTTAGGGGTTGGTTGTCATGTGTTAGGTAAAAAAGTAGCCTATGTCTTCCTTGGAGTTCAAGTTTGCTTCCTACCAAATTTCATCAAATTCGGTAGGAAGCAAACAGGCAGGCAGGCAGGCAGGCAGGCAGGCAGGCAGGCAGGCAGGCAGGCAGGCAGGCAGGCAGGCAGGCAGGCAGGCAGGCAGGCAGGCAGGCAGGCAGGCAGGCAGGCAGGCAGGCAGGCAGGCAGGCAGGCAGGCAGGCAGGCAGGCAGGCAGGCAGGCAGGCAGGCAGGCAGGCAGGCAGGCAGGCAGGCAGGCAGGCAGGCAGGCAGGCAGGCAGGCAGGCAGGCAGGCAGGCAGGCAGGCAGGCAGGCAGGCAGGCAGGCAGGCAGGCAGGCAGGCAGGCAGGCAGGCAGGCAGGCAGGCAGGCAGGCAGGCAGGCAGGCAGGCAGGCAGGCAGGCAGGCAGGCAGGCAGGCAGGCAGGCAGGCAGGCAGGCAGGCAGGCAGGCAGGCAGGCAGGCAGGCAGGCAGGCAGGCAGGCAGGCAGGCAGGCAGGCAGGCAGGCAGGCAGGCAGGCAGGCAGGCAGGCAGGCAGGCAGGCAGGCAGGCAGGCAGGCAGGCAGGCAGGCAGGCAGGCAGGCAGGCAGGCAGGCAGGCAGGCAGGCAGGCAGGCAGGCAGGCAGGCAGGCAGGCAGGCAGGCAGGCAGGCAGGCAGGCAGGCAGGCAGGCAGGCAGGCAGGCAGGCAGGCAGGCAGGCAGGCAGGCAGGCAGGCAGGCAGGCAGGCAGGCAGGCAGGCAGGCAGGCAGGCAGGCAGGCAGGCAGGCAGGCAGGCAGGCAGGCAGGCAGGCAGGCAGGCAGGCAGGCAGGCAGGCAGGCAGGCAGGCAGGCAGGCAGGCAGGCAGGCAGGCAGGCAGGCAGGCAGGCAGGCAGGCAGGCAGGCAGGCAGGCAGGCAGGCAGGCAGGCAGGCAGGCAGGCAGGCAGGCAGGCAGGCAGGCAGGCAGGCAGGCAGGCAGGCAGGCAGGCAGGCAGGCAGGCAGGCAGGCAGGCAGGCAGGCAGGCAGGCAGGCAGGCAGGCAGGCAGGCAGGCAGGCAGGCAGGCAGGCAGGCAGGCAGGCAGGCAGGCAGGCAGGCAGGCAGGCAGGCAGGCAGGCAGGCAGGCAGGCAGGCAGGCAGGCAGGCAGGCAGGCAGGCAGGCAGGCAGGCAGGCAGGCAGGCAGGCAGGCAGGCAGGCAGGCAGGCAGGCAGGCAGGCAGGCAGGCAGGCAGGCAGGCAGGCAGGCAGGCAGGCAGGCAGGCAGGCAGGCAGGCAGGCAGGCAGGCAGGCAGGCAGGCAGGCAGGCAGGCAGGCAGGCAGGCAGGCAGGCAGGCAGGCAGGCAGGCAGGCAGGCAGGCAGGCAGGCAGGCAGGCAGGCAGGCAGGCAGGCAGGCAGGCAGGCAGGCAGGCAGGCAGGCAGGCAGGCAGGCAGGCAGGCAGGCAGGCAGGCAGGCAGGCAGGCAGGCAGGCAGGCAGGCAGGCAGGCAGGCAGGCAGGCAGGCAGGCAGGCAGGCAGGCAGGCAGGCAGGCAGGCAGGCAGGCAGGCAGACAGACAGACAGACAGACAGACAGACAGACAGACAGACAGACAGACAGACAGACAGACAGACAGACAGACAGACAGACAGACAGACAGACAGACAGACAGACAGACAGACAGACAGACAGACAGACAGACAGACAGACAGACAGACAGACAGACAGACAGACAGACAGACAGACAGACAGACAGACAGACAGACAGACAGACAGACAGACAGACAGACAGACAGACAGACAGACAGACAGACAGACAGACAGACAGACAGACAGACAGACAGACAGACAGACAGACAGACAGACAGACAGACAGACAGACAGACAGACAGACAGACAGACAGACAGACAGACAGACAGACAGACAGACAGACAGACAGACAGACAGACAGACAGACAGACAGACAGACAGACAGACAGACAGACAGACAGACAGACAGACAGACAGACAGACAGACAGACAGACAGACAGACAGACAGACAGACAGACAGACAGACAGACAGACAGACAGACAGACAGACAGACAGACAGACAGACAGACAGACAGACAGACAGACAGACAGACAGACAGACAGACAGACAGACAGACAGACAGACAGACAGACAGACAGACAGACAGACAGACAGACAGACAGACAGACAGACAGACAGACAGACAGACAGACAGACAGACAGACAGACAGACAGACAGACAGACAGACAGACAGACAGACAGACAGACAGACAGACAGACAGACAGACAGACAGACAGACAGACAGACAGACAGACAGACAGACAGACAGACAGACAGACAGACAGACAGACAGACAGACAGACAGACAGACAGACAGACAGACAGACAGACAGACAGACAGACAGAGTTACTTTCTCATTTATAATATTAGTACAGATATAGATACGTGTAGAACCAATTACATTAGCAACTTTTACAAGGATGGCGAAGCATAATATACTTTATTGTAAGGTTAATTAGCCAAGATATTATATTATGATGTATTTATTTAATACTATGTAATATATACACTAATAAGTTTCAAATTCATAAATTATAACTGGCCATAGTTGTCTTTTATTATTATATATGTATATAAAATATATTCAAGTATATTCAAGTATGTAGGCTATGCGATACGACGCTTCGTCTTTTTTCCTCAACGTTTTTTTAAAACGACGTAGTTGAAATAAAAAGTAAACGGTTTTATTCATTCTATATAAGTACTACTTATATTTAACTGCGCATACAATTATTTGAACTAAAATTATCGAAAAGTGGACGCGCGCCCAACTAACTTTACAGGACGTTAGTATAAAACTAATAAATAACTCAAATTAGTTAAAAAAACATGTCTGCATTTTTATACATTACATTAGCAACCTGTAAATTTCCCACTGCTGGGTTAAGGGCTCCTCTCCCTTTGAGAAGAAGGTTTGGAGCATATACCACCACGCTGCTCTGATGCGGGTTGGTGGAATACATATGTGGCAGAATTTCATTGAAATTAGATACATACAGGCTTCCTCACGATGTTTTCACCTCACCGCCGAGCACGAGAAGATTTATAAATACAAATTAAGCACATGAAAATTCAGTGGTGCCTGCCTGGGTTTAAACCCGAAATCATTGGTTAAGATGCACGCGTTCTAACCACTGGGCCATCTCGGCTCCATGTCTGCATATCTGGCACAATAAGCAAAGAACGCAGATTAAATCATTTGTCATGTTATATGGCAAATTAAAAAAATGGATAAAAAACTTATATCGATGTCATTCCAACAAACATGTCTTTCCTGAAAGCGCTTTCGATGCATATATTGGAAACAAACAAACACATCTTAGCAACTTAAATCAACCAATACGGTTATGCCGTCTCGTAATAAAGAACATAAAAAGTAAAAAGTAAATCACAAGAGTCTCTTTTATTTGAAGTCCAATAAATCTCCCGACTTATTTTAATACAAAACCCTTAATCCATTTTCTCATTTAAGATCACCTCCGAAAATAGTGGCTGCGCCGCTCCGGGTGCAACTCTATCCTGATTTATGGAGCAATTAAGGAACTCGCAACCAATTTTTTCTCTTTCCGTTTGCGAGCGCCCGTTGATTATTACTTACCATCATAAAAATAAAACAACGGACCCGCTCGGCCTCTCCGCGTCTCCTTCTACAGTTCGAGGCATCCGTTAGCGCTAAACGATTCAAAGTAATTCAAAAGCAGGACTTAATTAAATATATAAGTGACCGCCTTCGACGTCTCCCGTCTCCGGCTCCCTTTATATTTTCTGAACTTGGTTAATAAAGCCTCTGAATGTATAGACATTAATTATTTTTATAAAAGTATTAAGTATTACTTATGAAGTATGATGACGATGACGGTGACGACGTTTTTATCGCGTCACGACTGATGCAGTCTGCAATTTTTTTCTATCGAAGAAAGGCCGGAAACTAAAAAGTGTGTCGTTCCGATTCTGCGAAGCCCGGTATTCCTGTGCACCCACGCACACCACCGAAGCGAACATAAATGTTTCCTTTGAATGAAAACAGCTGTTGCCTCTACAGGGAACTCTCAACGGTTGTATCTTTGACATAGTTCCGAGTAATAAGGGTGTTAATAGCGTGAAGAAACAGCCCTTGCGATCAGCTGATCGTGTTGCGTGACGCAGGCGCAGTTTACGAGCGCGTGACGTAAACAGGATACAGGCTAGTCAAAGGCGGCGTCGTCGGCGCGGGCGCAGGACGGAGTCCTATTTATTATTATGGCTACCTGCCACGTTCGCTATTATTATATATCCGTCCGCTTCGTACCTGACTAATATTAGACTGCCTGTCAATACATAAAAATCCCTTAATAGTTCCTTTGTTACCAAACAGTTACAAGTGCGAGCCTTTTCGAAGTGTGTTTTTAAAGTAAAACACCACAAAGGAATAAGTTAATTCTCATTTCAACAACATAATAACAATAATATAAGCACGTATACCGCGCTCACTATTCTATTGGTAAATGTGAGGGAATAGTCGTTTGTTTTATAAATTGGTCATTAAAAGTTCATCATCTAAATTCTAAAACAATTCCTCCCCTTTGTCTGTACATACGGGAGCTGGCCTCGTTATGACAACAATTGAAACGTACTTTACCTTCAGCTCGTAACTCATATTCTCTTTGTAAGTAAATATTAGCGATGAGAGCACAGTTCGAAAGAGCAAGCGAAATCCGATCTCGAAACCATTAAGATATTACATTTACATTGCCCAATGACCTTCGTGAATCGGTCTCTGTTCGAGTATCACCAACCGACGGACGACCTTACCGCATTTAAAGTAACAGAAGATTAGGCAAGAATACAGACGTGCAGAGACTGTTTGATGATTGAGCGCATACCTAGCCTGTTTTACTCCCCCACTGAGAAATCTTTCATATTATTTTGCTTTGGTTATATTTTCGAACAAGACTTCTATACTATGTATAAAGTATTTCTTTGAGATAATAATGACTTTTAAGCAAATAAGGTAACTTAAAAAACTTAATCTAAGGATTTTCTTTTAGAGTGTTATTGACTATTTAAAAGGAACAAACACTCCAAAGAATCTTTACTATGGCTACATGTTAATTTAAGATATTTAGACGAACCGATTGATAATAAAATGAGTTACTACGGCAGTACTTTTTCTCACTGACTGCACTTTCCCGCTCTCTCATCAAACTTATTTAATCAGAGATTATCTGTTTTATATAATATAATGAGTAATCATTTATAAATACAGCTTTTACAAGGGTGGTGTCACTTTGTACATTTTCTGGTCACATATTGTGATTGATCGCACTGCTAATAAAAATAAACTTGCCCTAAAGGCACTACACGCAGCGCAGAGTATATTGCTCGATACCAGTGCGTGCCGTGGTTTTTAAATAATTACTTTGCAATAATAAGAAAACAATCATTTTAAGTTTTCGGGTTCTGTAAAATAAGACGACGGTCTATTTTATATGAAGTTTTTATTATATTTTATTGGAAGTCAATGTCATGTTTGTATAAAAATAAAAATTACACACATTCCAGTTTTCCCTTAGCTATGATATAAACTTAACCTAACCGTTATACTCGCAAGGAAGTAAATCAGTCGATCGATGTTCTAGAAGATACTGTGATAGAATTTCTGTTTGTGTAACGGCGGTCGGCGCTACCGGTGGACGCGCTGCAACCAGTGTCACTGCCGCGAGCAGAACATCAGAACATCAAAACATTTTAATGAAGATCAAGCGTACGGTATATTTTTGTCATGTATCAGAAACTCAGAATTTCTGTCTATTTATGTAAACTTCACGCGTGAACCACGCCAGTGCTAACTTATACCCTGTGTCAACAGGAAGGCTACATTTTACACTAGGAAGTAAAGGAGCCTCAACAGCCAAATATTTGGGGGCGCATACTATTTAAGAGTACTTATAATAAGTGATTAGACAATCTCACAAAACCACTAGTCGTCAACGACCTATCCACACTGGACGTTTTCATTGTAAGCGTATACTATCTGGTCACGTAGCTTCCCTAATTCTATCGTACATATGTATATACAGCCGACTGAGTCGGGCCTTAATTAACAATAACAATACTGCTCAATGGTAAACGGAACACCGATGACGTCGCGCCCCATACTCGCACCCACTAGTATGTCCAAACGAAAGCGAAATGGCTCCCGGTCGCGAATCTACGAAGGATAGGCGTCGGAGGAGGCGTAGCGTGCGTAGTTGGCGTAGTGTGCGTAGTAGAGGTAGAGCGCGGCGCGGGCGGCGGCTCAGGAGGGCTTCCGGTCTTCGTCGTCCGCCTCGCCCGCCTCTCCGCCCTCGCCAGCCTCGCTGCTGGACGAGCTTCCGGCGCCTCGCGCCCACAGGCTGGCGTAGCTCTGTTGCTCTGCGATAAGCGCCTCCTCCGCCTCGATCACCGCGTCGAAGAGCGTCTTCTTGATCTTGATCTGTACCGGGTAGGGGAAGCGCTTCGTCGACTGGCACATGCTGTTGAAGAAGATGTCGAGTGGGTCCGGCACGGTCGGCGGCAGGCGATCCCGTTTCCGCTCCTGGTAGTGCGCGTCGGTAAACTGCCGTTTACTCTGCGCCTTGCAGAGGTAGTCTAACTTTCTGTCGATGACGGTGAGACGCTCGACGCTTTTGCGCTTGGGCGAGGACTCTGGTTCCGAATCGGAGTCGTCAGTCGAATGCGCGTCACCGTTGTGCGCATGCGCGGACGAGTCCTGCGCCGGCGGGGGCGCGTACTGCGGCGACTCCGCTGGCTTCTTGCGCACGCTCATGTGCGGCTGCAGGAACTGCATGAGTCCCATGTACTTCCAGGGGTAGACTTTCTTAGCGGGGTTGCCAGGGTCCTTGGCCAACATCTCACTCTGTCGCTTTAGCGCATCGCGATAGCTGTCACGGAGCTTCTTCCATTTCAGTTTTACTTCTTTCACTATAAAAGAAACAAGGATTCAAATATAGATTATATATATATATATATATATATATATATATATTTGTAATGAGTAGTTTAGAAGACACACAAGACAAACATTCTGTCCGTCAAGCCCGCGTGTTCGCTGTACATTTGAAACCGATATCTATGTAAATAATTATAATAAGCCAACAATAATTTCACTTTCGTTACTAAACAGCAATAAATATTAAGACGGCGGACGGGAAGAAGAATACTGATATACGATAATGATGTCCTTAACGAAGGGCCCGCGCGGAACTGCACCGGCAGCCGCTGGGAGAAGCAGCCGCGACGCGTGTGGTCACGGAGCACAATGTTATATTTTGTGGGTTATATTTATTGCTAAAGTCAGACCCGAGTCGGTATTAGAAGTAAAAAATGACAATGATACTTTACAAATTGGACACGGTTTTCGGTTTTATGTATGGTTATTGGTATAGGATTCTTTTTTTTGAAAAGATACAATTTCTTATGTAAAGGATTACATGAGAAATACGTTAGTTATAAAACTATTAATACAAAGTACGAAGCAAGATTGGGACTTGACAATAATTAAGATTATTCGTTAGAAGTACAATTTCAAATTGTCGTGTACAATTTCAAATTGTCGTGAGTGTAGGAAAAATATATTAAATGATATGTTATATATCATCTATGATATCAAAACAGACGTTGTTCGAAAGGAGAATTAGTTCCAAATTCAAGACATAAACACATACATATGTATATTTGTAAAACTTATTTAGTATTTTATTTATTTCAAAATAAGTAAGTAGGTACGCACATTATTTTGACATAATTTAATTAGTGTCGAGGCGCCACACTCACTACAGCTCGGAGTCTAAAATTAAAATAAATATCGCAAATGTGAAAATTATTGTAAACATAATTAAATATACTGTTGTAATCAATTAACGCAATTATATATGCACAGCACACGCGTGCGAGTAAACGTTACCTATACAAATCACATTAATTTATATTCTCTGTGAGTATTCTCAAAAGTATTATTTACCGTAATGAAAACTATAGGTAAGTATTTACCCGGCATATTATTTAGAAAGCGGCTATGCTATAAAAAGCAACAAATCTAATTAGTTGATACAACGCGATTACAATGAATGCAGCCGGCAGCCGGCAACCGGCAGCGTCGCACCGCGACCGCGCCGCCACCGACGCCGCCGGGGGCCGGGCCGGCGGGGCGCGGCGGGGCGCGGCGGGGCGGGCAGGGGGGCGCCGCACGCCGGTCGGCGCGGCACTGCGCGAGGCACGCCACCGAACGACGCTCTCACCTGACGACAGATCCGTCTCCTTCATCACCTCCGCCCAGGCAGCGTCCTTCAGCTCTTGGTCGCGATACTCGATGGCGGTCGTGTTCCACAGGCAGGGGTACTTGCGCACGGTCTCTATGAAGTGCTCCATCTCCATGGCGCGGCGCGTGGCGAAGCGGCGAGGCGGCGGCGGCGGACTCCGGGCGCGGACTGAGCGGGGCCGCTGGGCCCGAGCGGGCGCGGCCGCCGCTGCCGGCCCCTCCGCCGACCCGCGCCGCGCGCCGCCTCACTGCCTCTGCCTCGACCCCGCAGCCCGGCGCCCGGCGCCCGGCGGCCGGTTCGCGGTTCGCTCGAGTCGCATACCAGCAGACGACGCTTCTTCGCGGTCCTTTATTTCATTTTGCGATACCGGACGCGAATAATTTATTTTGAATCAAAGAGGAGAATAAAAGATGCGATGTACAAGTACATACGTAACAGACCTCAGCGGAACGCAAATTCGCACTCGCACTCACGCGACGGACGCACGCGTTCCTGGCTTCGTTACTGTCATTGCATTACATCGATCACGTCGATTGGATCGCATTCAGTGAAAACACCGAACTCGACATGCGAGCCGCTTACAATGACAGGAGACGCCGAACCCCCGGTGGACACGACGGTAGAAGCGTCACGCAGCGACGCTTCCTATTATCCTGTTTGTCTTATTATGTTAATCTATTGCTGGCCTAAATTATTTTATTAATAATATATTTATATAAATTAATACTACATTTAAATAAAACAACATAGCAATATAAAACCACAATGCGCTCGAAATAATAATAAAATACGAGTGGGTATACTTACTACACAGTACCTACATGCGCAAATAACATGAGTACCCTACGAGTACTCCATATCAGTAGAACGCATATTTCCGACCACGTTACACCGGCCGGTACATATGCATGTATTGTGGTGTGATATCTCACTAGGTGTGCATTAAACATGTTTATCAGTCTGATAAAATAATTAATCACCATTTAATTTATCATTTAACAGTAAAAATAAGAACTGAAATTAATTAATACGGTTAAATCGGTACTTACGATGTCATTGAATAAGAACGTTGTATTTGGGGAAAAAAGGCTTAAAACAAATGTGTATAACAATGTCAGTTAAAAATATAAAAGTGTAAACACGCACTATTCTAGAATGAAACCACTTCGCTCTCAGCCGTCGTATGTTGAAAACCGACTTACAGTGACACGCCGTTAGACGCGTGTATCCTATAAATTTTATATTTATTATAATCAATGTTGCGTATCGACTTCTGACATTTCACGATATTGTTCAGCGGTTATTTCGTTACTGTAATATAGCAATAGCTCGATGTGACAGCAATCGGCTCAGCTCCACGCTTGTGCCATTAGCGTACCTTTACTCGCAGCATAAGCTGAACCCTCGTTTGGACCGCGTTTTCAAAACAACTGACTGACTCATTAGTGGTCACCTTCGTCACTAAATAGTAAAGTAGGAAGCCTCGAAAGCATCGAAATGGCGCGCCGCTGTTTCGTTCGCCGCATGTGATGAGTTGGAATCAGGTTTTGCAAAATGTTAGCTCAAGCGGTCGGTTGTGACTGGTTGAAAATTTAGGTACAGGATTTGACCCATACTAACAACACATCCGAGATGGTCAAGTAGTTAGACACGTTAATCTCAACCGAAGATTGTGGCTTCGAACCCGGGCTACATTTGTGTTTATAATTCATCTCGCGCTCGACGGTGAAGGAGAACATCGAGAGGAAATCTATACGCATCGGAAATATCTGCCACGTGTATGAATACAGAACGACCCGAATTGAACTGCTGTGATGGTATACCTCACAATACATCCTTCAGGCCTTGGCCCAGCCGTGGGACGATGCTAAAAAGTGAAATTAATTAAAAGCTATATATAAGTACCTATATAATGATAATGACAGTACCTCGAACTATTTCGTCGTCGTGTGATGTGGCGATAAAAAGGCATTCACTGACTTGTAAATTTGTGGTTAATAATGCCGAACGCGCTTGACTCGAAGGAGAGGTGCGGAGGCAAACGGCCGCGTGGAAAATGTCAAAAGAGATTCGCAGCTCTTCCTGAGGAAGTTTCATTTCCGAGTGCGCACCGCGGTTTTATATATCTTTGCGCCTCTCGCGAAGGGCTGCCTCCTCGTAACGTACAGGAGAATATATCAAACTATTATTATATTTGGAATTCATTTGATATAACTATTTGAATATTCTATATATTCTACTTTACTAAAATAAAATACTATAATACACTTCTATTACAGAGGCGTAAAAAGTAATTTAACTTTAAGCCTCTCGTTTTATATTAACTCCTAATTTTTTTTAATCAAAATGAAATGTTTCAAATTCCTATTGATGCTCTTTGTACTCATTTAATCAAGAAGCCCTCAGCCCTCAGCCCCTCAGCCCCTCAGCCCTGGCCTCGCGAAACACCGATAGCTTTTCATTCTCGCGACACTTGCTTTGTCGGAACTTCTAAAATAAAACTTTATCGCTACTTTGAGATTTTGTTTTCCTTTTTCATTAAAGCGATGCTATTAACGTTTTATTAGCTTTTAAACGCTCGCGAGCTTCTTCGTTTGCTTTTATATTTTAACATTATTACACATTATTATTCCTTTTATATTTACTTCGAGAAACTGCCTGAACACGTAGGAACTTCCAATTCTCGCTATGACATAAACGTAAGACCAAATATTAAGAAACCGCGGGCGGTGTGACGCCGGTATTACGAAAATAATCACTTTCGCGACTATACTATTATGATCGTACTTGTAACATCCGCTAACGATACGAGTACGTGCGCTGCGTCTGCGCCGGTGTGATCTGAACACACACAGCGCTCACCCGGAGCTGGAAAAGCACTTTCGTGTCGTATTTTGGAATTATTTTGTATGAATCTGAATTCGCCTAAAATTTGTTGAATCTTCACTATATCGGATTAAATGAAGTGTAGTGTCAACAAGTTAGCTCCACGCTACCGTTCTTTCGCCGCAATCCCGTATATTTTATATATTTTCAATAAATATTATAATTTAGCGTTATTTGTATTATAGACTGTAGTAGCTATGGGTGCCAAAAAGATGAATAATGATATTTCAAAACAAACCTCGAATTAATCACTTTATATTGGATTCGGTTACAGAACGGACCGACTCTGTCGGCGAGATCTGTCGGCTATGATTTTAATATTGTGATGTAGATATACCATAATCTGTAAGGAATTATTTAAACTATTTTCAAATTTAACTTAACATGGACCCGGAGTACCAACAGTCAATGAAGAAAGGAAACAACTCAATATACACATGCTAAATTCTTACGAACAAATTGCCATGTAGAATCGATGAAGGATGCATCGACTTAGAGAAGTCATAAGGAATCGATGCCTTAATCAATTAACGCTGTGGTCTACTCTGAACTCTGAGGACTCAGCACTTCTCATACTGGTCGCAGCAGGCCCGTGTTGCGGCACGCGCCGACACTCCTCTAGATAACAAATTACATCGACAAATAAAAGCGAACCGAATTTGTTTGATCGCTCCCCCCTCCCTACCTTCTCCCTAGTAATGAGCGTATATGATATTTGTTTTGGGGCAAATGTGCGGCGTAATGGCGGTCGGCCCTCGAGCGAGCAAACAAATCACTAAATGCACCGTGTTCCCGCCACACTGTGTACGACACCGCTACCGATCTACTTCGCTACGTCGACTACTGCTTCGATAACACGTTTATGGACATACTGCGATATTATTCCTTATGTGCTAGGTGCACTGTTGCCGGGTCACTCACTCGTCAAATCGGAACACAGCGTACTGTTATTTGTCAATAAAATCATAGATGTACCACAATACATAACCGTAGGACCCACCTCTCCGAGCTCGCACGGGGCCTTTACATCGAGAGGAAATTGTAATATTGGGCTTGTGTGCTGAGAAAAGAATATTTTACATATTGTTACAGCATTCGCACTTTTGCTAATAACTTGGTGTTGAAGTTTTCACACTTAATGGAATCACTTCCGGCTCCGCAAAAAATGGTAGCTGGACGTGTGTGTGTGTGTGTGGGAGCACGCCACACAGCGACTTCTCATAACTATCGAGCCGCCCTCCTCGAAGCCCGCGCCCATTTCGAGTTGAAATGCCATTGGCTTTCAATGTATAACTGGAATGACATAAATTGTATACGACATAGTAATCGCTTGTAATGGAACCCACTATTTAACATACGCGTTTGGATTATGGGTAGCGACTGTCTCTGTGCAGACACTCGACACCTGTGTGAGCGATCAACTTTAACCTACAACTATTCAAACGAAGTACGAGTATAATATGAATCTTTGCAAATATAGTTCCATTTGGAGGACAATACAATAACTTAACATCGGACGACGAAGCGAGATCTCATCAATCGTTATATTTTGAAAAAATATTTTTTTTTAATTTTTATTTTAAAATATTTCATTGTGAACCCTAAATACGTAACTTTTTGTAACTACATCTCTACTTGTATGTTATAAATCTGAACAGCTTCCAAACTCATATCACTGAGTCCTTCATGTTCGATGATAAAGTACTGGCGTCCCTGAAGTTGTTAACTCATCTCATTCAATCAAATAACATAACAATATTACGACGTCCGCTGCGGAGCGATCGGGAGAGTTATCTTCGAATGCAAATAATTGAGCGGAGGGTCCGACTGCGGGACCTCGCGATTTAATTACACGACCAATATATTATTACTCGTGCCATTTGTCCGTTGGAAGCGGCGACCGGCCGCGCAGCGAGGCGGGCGCGCCATTTAAATGACACAATACGATTTGCGGAGTACTAATTACCAAATTATTGTAATTTGTCATTGGTTGACTGTACTTATGCTTTAATCGTTCAATGGCTACTAAATATTGTATTTTTGTGTTTTAGTTTCTGTCAAAACATCCGTTAGTTTCGAATTAATTAGTTGTAAAAGTCGACAATGATATCGACAAATTGATACGTAGTGTAGATATGCCTTCATCCGGTTTAATTTACTCGCAAGTACTTTATAGTCAGTATTTGTAGCGGTAAGCCCCGTCGGTTTTAAATACGAAGTGACAAGATATTCACTCGACACTGTCCTTTAGTGACACCACACAAATAGAATTTAGTTGTATGTACATTAATTGGATATACAAACAAATTGCAAACAAGCAAAATAATATCCTGCTAGAAAGTGAACAAATACAAATTTAACGCTTCCTGATTTGAATTATAATGTTGGTTTAGAGAGTAACTATATAGACGAGGCACTTCGATTTAACAAAGGCTTTGAGTGATGTTACTGATGCAATGTCTTCAAAGCCGCCTCTAAAAGACGAAGCTCGGCCGCAAACAGCTGATAGGCGCCTGAAAGAAGTATTAATGCATTTCATGTATAAGCCGGTCTTTTAGAGCGCTCGTGCCTCGAGAACGGCGTCAAAAATTATAACTTCGCATACATATTCATAAGCTTTGCAGCTTCCAGCCGCCCGAGTTTATAATGGAGTGCCCCACCCCGGCCCCTCCCCCGCGCGCCGCCCGCCTGGTAACAGTCAAAATCAGCTGAGCCGTGCGCAACCATCGCCTGCGGTCGCCGGTAACTCCGTCCCCTTCTCCCTCGACTGACCGCCGACATCCGTCTCGCTCTGACGTGTCACCGAGTTACACCTTCCTCTTTCCCTTAGGTGAGAAAGCGCTCAACTTGATTCCACAACCCAATTCGAGCTTGAAAATTGTTTAAAGCATTCGAAAAGCAATCCGTGATTTTAGTTTCGGTGCCAGAGCGCGCGTACTCTTCCATAATAATTCCCGTTTAGTCGATGAGGTTCGGTGATCGGCCCGCTCAGCTGTTTCTGATCGATGGGCGGGCCGGCGGGGCGGCTGCTCCCCGCCGCACACCGCGCTGCTCCGCCACGGACAGATGTGTACTAGGTGCTATTAAAACTGAACGTTAACCGGGAGCAACTATGTTCCTTTGTTAGGATCTCGTCCCCCGCTCCGCCGTTGCTATGCGCCGAGTTCCGCTCGGTTCGCACCCCCTGTGCACTTTTCGCCCTTGACACCGTCGACTGACGTTGGGGTTAAAACTTACACATACATCAACGTCATTATTCTATCACTGATAGAAGACGACATGGCCAACGCCGAAACGAGCCACTTAGTTAGTAATGTCCCTGAAGTACAGAGCCGTTCTGCATTGCGTCTGTCATTACGTTTACTTTATCGGTTTATATGGACAGGAGTCGGCGGGCAATAAAAGTTTATTTGTTACTTTATCGATCGTCACGCAGACGGTGTACTCATCCGACACTCTCGGTGCATAATCTACGTAATTATCTTTAAGATTTTTATTACTCAAAATATAAATTAAATCTACTATATTTTGACTCAAATTGTTTCAAACATAATTTTTTTCTACTGGAGCGGAAGCGCAACTACATAACCTTCGTTACATAACCGTTCCCTACAGTGTTACATCTCAACACGAGCTCCGTTAGCTCTGATAAAACTCCGCTGCAATAAAATCCATAATTTTATACAAATATTATAAAGAGACGTTTTATATTTGTTTGTTTTGTCCGGATTGAAACAGCTGTGGCTGTAGTATAGTTATAGCTCATTATGTCATCGTAATCGGAGTGAAAATTGTCGGTCCGAGCGCTCGACTGGCGGCCCTCCGCTAGGAGTGTTATGTTTAGTGCAGAGTGTTATGTTTGGACCAGAGTACATAAAACTTACATCAGTTACACGATGTTAGAAACAGACATAAGAAAAACAACATGTCGACGTACTTTTTACAAGCGCGATGTTGTTACTGGTAGTTAGTAAGCAATATTTAAGTTAAAATACCTTTATTAAAATGAATAACTTACTCTGGTTACTAGAAAATAAATCGTTAATTAACTGAAAATCGTTATGTTTATTTAAAATACAATAATAGAAATAATAAAAACATTGAATGATAGTTCAGTCTTAATAAATGAATTAATTATACGGAATTGACAATCCCCTTTTATAACTGGGTACAAATTTAAATACCAATATATTGTTATGTACTCATTGCTTTCTTGTAACTTAAATGTACATAATTACACATTTAAATGATTTTTAAGTTATACTTTCTATGATAAAAAAAATACATGAATGATATCGCATCAGATTACTCCAAATGTCACTCATAGTCTATTTTATCTTTATATTTTTATTTCATATAGGTAACTTAAAAATGGTGTATCGAAATGAACCTGGGTGGACAAGCAATAGGTGCCGCTCGACGGCGCGCGGCGGCGGCGCGGCGCAAATCTCATCAAAAAGCAATCCATCACGGCCCTCGGCCCCCGGCTCATCAAATTTGCATGCGACCCTCTCGTCAATTAACTTTCAACACGATGTCGTACTACTTCCTGGAGCGATGACAGTTTACGATACTCGCTCCGACAAACAGACTGCACAATATACGATGAACCGATACATACCGATGATATACTGTCAACAAATACAAAAACTGCGCTTCCGGCGTCACTTTCCTAAACATATGCGAAAATTTAGATCGGATTATTGACAATATAGCCGTTCAGCTCACCCCAATAACTTTTAAAAAATCTACCTGTAAAGACTGAAACGAAATTAAATATAAAAAATAAATAGGGACCTCCAACATAAACATATATTTTATGTGTAAGTAATAGAGCTATAATTAAGTACAATATTTCAGTAGTAAAGTGACAGCTTGTACAGGGACATCCCTTGTTATATTATAATCCGTATATTATAATTCCGATCTTTCTGATATAAGAAAGAAAGATACAAAGCGGGTAATATAACTCACTAAACGTCGAACAAAGACTCATCATTGCCACTTTCTTCCCCAGTGTAAACGTTATTTAAATTCCTGCTTAATTAAACGTACCTATACACATAATCATGCACACAATTGTACATTTGTTGATTTACTAACGAGATTTATGGTGTGCTATTTTAACTTTGGGGAATTTAATTGATTTTATCCTTAACGCACATTTAACCCAGGCAAATTAGCACAGGCAATACCTAACAGCCGGTACCTACCTAATCTTTATTTTGTTATCCCTTAAAGATAACCCACAATAAACATTTTTTATCGTTTACTTTTTACGAGAAATAATGGCTTATTTTCGAAGCGATTTTAAGCAATATAGCATTAATCCTTATCCAATTAGGTACATTAAATAAATTGTGCAATCAATATAGATCAATATGGCCCTTTACAGCATGTAATTTAAATGAATATTTTCGAAGATATTACAGTTTTAAAACGCAGGGACATAGCGGTTTGTATTTCCTAATGAGTGAAAACTGTGTACGTTGTACCTATTTGTTATCACTACATAGTATAAAACAAAATTGCTTCCCGCTGACTGTCTTTTCCTGTCTATGCTTAAATCTTTACAACTATGCAACGGATTTTGATGAGGTTTTTTTTAATAGATAGACTGATTTAAAGAGAATGATTTTGTATGTATAATACGTGGACAATATAGTAGATAAACACTCATAATTTAACAGATTTAAAAATTGCGGAACGTAGCGTTTGCAGTGGTACCGGCCGGCCGGGGCGGCGGGAGCGTGCTATAGGCGCGTCGGAGGCCGCGGTTCTCCCTGTAGCACTTGGAATTTAGCAGCGATCGGACGCGGTTATTAGCTCTCTAGCGATTGAAGTAACAATCCATACTTCCATACTATATATTAATATTATAAATGCGAAAGTAACTTTGTCTGTCTGTCTGTCTGTCTCGCTTTCCCGCCAAAACTACTGGACCGATTTAAATGAAATTTGGTACACAAATAGCCTAGAGCCTGAGAAAGGACATAGGCTTTTTATTTGGAAAAAAGTGCTGTAAAGGGTTGAAAAGGGAGATGAAAGGTTGTAAGTTGTTGAAAGTATTGTCATGTTTAGAATTTTTAGAATTAGAAGCATAAAACTTATATTTTAGGCTTTACACTTATAAAATAACATATCATGACACCCACTCCGGAGGAATTTTGGATATTCTACCCATAAATGGGTGAAATAGGGGTTGAACGTTCGTATGGAATTTTTTAAGTTAAAAACATGAAACTTTATTTTTGGGATACTGATTAAAAAGGAGTAGATACTTATTTAAGTGTTTCTAGATATTCTACCTCTAAGGGGTTTAATAGGGGTAGGACATTTTTTATATAGGTTAGTCCGGAAATCCGTCATTTTTTAAGTTAGAAGCATGAAACTTTAATTATGGGCTACTGATTAAAAATGAGTAGATACGTATTTAAGCGTTTCTTGATATTCTACCTCTGAGGGGGTGAAATAAGGGATGAAAGTTTTTATGGAAGTCCGTTATTTTTTAAATTAAAAACAAAAATCTGTTTTTGGGATACTGATTAAAAATTAGTAGATACGTATTTAAGCGTTTCTGGATATTTTACGCCTAAGGGGAGAAATAGGGTTAACATTCCGTATACAGGTTAGTCTGGTAGTCTGTAATTTTTGAAGTTAGAAGCATGAAACTTTATTTTTGTGCCACTGATTAAAAATGAGTTGATACGTATTTAAGCGTTTCTGGATATTTTACGCCAAAGGGCAAAATAGTTGTTAACATTTCGTATTCAGGTTAGTCTGGAAATCTGTCATTTTGAAGTTAGAAGGTCGAAATTTTATTTTTGGGCTACCGATTAAATATGAGTTGATTCGCATTTAAGCGTTTCTGGATATTCTACCCTAAGGGCTGAAATACACACCAATGTGGTATACGAAGAGGTATTACATTATCGTAACATTTTAAGTTAATTTGTAAATATATTCATATGCTTTATGATAATTTTATTGTCTTTTTTGGATAAATTTAACCAAATAATATTTTGTAGACTTAAAATGCATTTCATATATTTTTTAAATATGTAAAAGATACAAATATTAAGAGTTACAAGTTCCTCTTTATACTTATCAAATAATTGTAATTAAATCTATAATACAATCTTTTTCACAACACTGCCACCCGCCACCACTGTTAAAAATGACAACATTTCAATCGTTTACAATTTAATAGTCGTAAACAAATTAAATACATTTTGTATTAATTATATAACATAATAATTTATTAAATATTGTTTAAAAAAATATATTTACAATATTTTATTTTATTTTTGAAGCAAAATAGTTTAAATTGTTACAGCGCCATCTATCAACTTCACAGTGAACTCTCTTGTGTATTCGCTCCTACCGATTGATAAATACTACTTAAGACTTATACGAAAATCATGTTAGATTTCAATGTATTGTTTTTACTTCCTCAATATATTTTTATAAAAACTAAGTAACTAGTTAAAAAAGAACGGCATTACAATCGTTTACAATTTAATAGTTGTAAAGATTAGTTATATTATTATCTTTTTCTCATCACATAGGAATAAAGTAGATGTACTTTAGAGTTAAATAAAATAAGATCAAACTATATATATTTTTTTACAAATAAGGAGTATATCCAGACTTTATGGGACAAAACTTTTTTGCATAACAAGAGTTAATTTAACTGTCACAATTGTCAGATGTGAGACGTCAAACTGATTATATTTGTTTTTACTTATTGGAATAGTTTATGTACATTCATTATTATAAATGAAGACTTATATTTTACGCTGTTTAATGAACACTAAAGTAATAGTATATAAATGATAATGTTTTGATATGAAATTAAACCCATATTAAGTGAAGTGATCTCAATATTGTGATTGTTGTTGAGTGCACTGACCGTTGAATGGTTTTGTAATCGAGAACTGCGATGGAAGGAAATAATGGAGATGCGGAACGAGACCGTGGCCTGTAAGATATTTTGTAACTTCCAAAAAGTTTCCACTCAAAACATAAACAATGAACAGACTTGAACACAAAGATTGTCGTAAGACAATCTGTTGGTATTGATTCTAGCTTGTGACTTATTTGTTTGTGAGTAAACTATTTAAAATTAACTTATCGAGCAGTTTAAATATTGTTATCTTTAATATTCGAATTGACCTGGTAATAGTACACATCTCACATGTACATTTATTCTTATCATGATATTTTTACTATTCTTTGAATTCAATTGAACAATTTTATTTTATTATTAGTTAACTGTGATTTTTATTATTAATAATCTCAAACTCTTCATTATATAAAATTCAAACCATCCATAATTAAAATAACATTCTAATAAATAAAAATATTAATCATTTAGTTACTATTTTAGTGACTACACAAAGTGAAATAAACACCAGTGATATAAACAATTGAAACATAACTTTAAGAAAATAAACATAATAGTATTTATGTAAACAATTTCAGAGTGAGTGTAGAACACAGTGCCGCTGAGGGGGATGGAGATAGAGCGAGGTACAGGTAAGAGTCCTATGATTCTAGAGAACCACTCTTTAAATTAAGGCTATGGCGTACATATGAAGAGACACTTCCAATTGTGAAACAGAACAGTTTCACATTCAATGCAGATATTTAAAGCTATAGATGTACTTAAATATTATAAGTGACCCTCGAGTAAATAACAATCTCCTACCATATGTCTACTATTTACCTTGAATGTGTTTATAACTGTGATTAGTGTCTTTTACCCTTGAAATGTGACTTCTACAAAAATAATTAATTTAGAAGGTTGTCTGGCAGTTAACTCTTGTTATCTGTGGTTTAGAATTTTCTTGTAAATCAGCATTAATTTTATTAAATTATGTGTTTAATATAATTCAATGGGAAAGGCTTATGAAAACATATTAATAGATCAGCTCATAATATAAGCCTTCTCTGCAGCATGATGGTTCGCTGCGCGTCACAGTCGTCGCTGGACGAATCGTCGCAGCGGCGCGAGTCCAGCGAGAACGGCGCTGGCTCGCAGCACGCGGCGCAGTTGCTGGACGCGCTGGCACGCCTGCGTCGCGACGACGTGCTGTGCGACGTGCGGCTGCAGGTACCCTTGAAGAATTAAGAAGATACAAACTGGTTTTACGAAAAGGGTGTCCTCTCGGTTGTGATTTATGGCAGGATTAAGTCTACATTCCTTCGCAGGCTCAGTGTCTGAGCGGCGTGTCTGGCGCGTCGGGTACGTCGGACACGTCGGCTGCGTCGGGCGGGTCGGCAGCGCCGGGTGCGTCAAGCGCATCCGGCGCGACGGGCGCGTCGGGCGCGTCGGGCGCGTCGGAGGGCGTGTGCGCGCACCGCGCCGTGCTCGCCGCGTGCTCGCCGTACTTCCGCGCGATGTTCACGCAATTCGACGAGCGCACGCAGTCCACCATCACCATACAGGTACCTCAACGGTATTTCATATGAGTCATCGGTTAGCGTTAATACAGGCGCACCCATTTATAGCACAGATCCAAAAGACTAAGTTTAGTCCAATTCAAGTGGTTATCTTTTTATTTATCTTGTTGCTTTATATAATAATTGCTCGTATTGATTGATTGATTGGACTTTAAAAACTAAAGAATTTATAGATGATCCACCTTGCCAGAAATATTAAAAATATAAAAGAAACACTCACAGATTCTTCTCAGATGAGTATTATTTCCGTTTATATTATATCAATAAGTGAAATGATTCTAAATACCTTCTTTTGTTTACTTTTAATCAAATTGGTAAAACAGTTTGCAAATGCTATATACTGTGGCGTCCATGTCGCAGGACGTCGAGCCGCACGCGCTAGAAGCTATAATAGACTACGTGTACAACCCGGATTCACTCGTCATCACCGAAGATAATGTGCAGGTGAGCGCCACACCCCCCTACACCGGAACGCCCCCCCCCCCTCCAGGCACCGCGAGTAAAGCGCGCTGTCCGCAGAGCGTGCTGTCGGCGGCGTCGCTGCTGCAGGTGTGCGGCGTGCGCGCGCGCGCCTGCGCCTTTCTGGCGGGCGCGCTGTCGCCGGACAACGCGCTCGGCATCCGCGCCTTCGCAGACCTGCACGCCTGCGCAGACCTCGCCGACTGCGCCTCGCGCTTCGTCGAGCGACACTTCGTCGAGGTGGGCCGACTGTCCCCCGGCCCCCACCCCCCCGTGCGCGCTCCTCCCTAACCGTGTCCGAGTGTCGCAGGTGCTGGAGACGGAGGAGTTCCTCGGGCTCGAGCCGGACGCGCTGGCGAGCCTGCTGGACAGCGATCGCCTCACGGTGCGTACGACGATAGTCGTCGCCGTCGACGTGTCCGCGTCTGTCGTGACTCACCGTCTTCTTTTCCGTTGTAGGTGCCAAACGAGGAGGTCATATTGGATGCTGTCATTCGATGGATGCAGCATGACCCGGAGGTATCCTTCTCTCGAACCTTCTGTAGATGATGACTCTCTCCTCGACGCATAATACGCAGTTTCTCCTCATCAGACGAGACGCGCCCGCCTGGGCTCGCTGCTGGAACACGTCCGCTTGCCGTTGCTGCCGCAGGACGCGCTGGTGGCGCGCGCAGCCGCTGAGCCGCTCGCCAGCGCCGAACTACGCGTAAAGGTGCGTCCGAACACCCGGCCCGTAGTACTGACCGAATCCGTCACTCGACACTTCCGCTTCCCCCGCAGGATCTAGTCATCGAGGCGCTCTCGTTCCACCTGCTGCGGCCAGACAGGCGCGCGGCCGCCGCCGCCACGTGCGCGCGCGCCCGCCCGCGCCAGCCGCCGCGCTCGCCCAAGGTGCTGCTGGTGGTCGGCGGGCAGGCCCCCAAGGCCATCCGCGACGTGGAGGCGTTCCACATGGAGAGCGCGCGCTGGCGGCCCGCCGCCGACCTGCCCACGCGCCGCTGCCGCGCCGGCCTGGCCGTCGTGGGCTCGCGCCTGTACGCCGTCGGCGGCTTCAACGGCACCCTGCGCGTGCGCAGCGTCGACGTGTACGACGTGGCCACCGACACGTGGGCGCCCGGGCCGCCGTTGTGTGCGCGCCGCTCCACGCTGGGCGTGGCGGTCATCGGGCACGTGATCTACGCCGTGGGCGGGTACGTGTGCGCGGGCGTGCGCCGCTTGCGTCCCGGCCGTGCGCTGAGCCCCGTGTGTCCGCAGGTTCGACGGCGCCACGGGGCTCAGCTCCGCCGAGGCCATGGACGTGCGCGAGGGCGTGTGGCGCCCGGTGGCCGGTATGAGCACGCGCCGCTCGTCCGTCGGCGTGGCCGTGCTGGACGGCAAGCTGTACGCGGTGGGCGGCTACGACGGCGCGTCCCGGCAGTGCCTGCACACGGTGGAGCGCTACGACCCAGCGGCCGACACGTGGGAGGCGGCGGCCGAGATGGGCGCGCGGCGCTCGGGCGCCGGCGTGGGCGTGGCGGGCGGCGCGCTGTACGCCGTCGGCGGCCACGACGGGCCTGCCGTGCGGCGCTCCGTGGAGCGCTACCGGCCGAGCGAGGGCTGGGCGCCGGCCGCGCCCATGGCGCACGCGCGGCGCAACGCGGGCGTGGCGGCGCACCACGGCAAGCTGTACGTGGTGGGCGGCGACGACGGTGCCGCGAACTTGGCCACAGTGGAGGTGTTCGACCCGGCGGCCGAGCAGTGGTCGGTGCTGGGCGCCGCCATGTCCGTGGGGCGCTCATACGCGGGCGTGGCAGTGGTGGAGCGCGCCGCATGACGAGCGCCCGAGCCGCGCGCCGCCGCCGCGCCGGACGACGCGCCGCACGAGGACAGGTCGGTGAGCCAGGCCACCCCCTCCCCAGTGTGCCGCGCGGTACGAGCGCGACCTGACTAACCCGCCGCCCTGTCCGCAGCTACGTCAACGTGCGCGTGTACGCCAGCGCGTCCTCTGCGCCGCGCTGGCGACGACACCAGGTACCGTCCGCCGTCCACTGCCTCATACCGCCACTACCAATCTCCACCTCCGACCTCGGCATCGTCGACCGTCGACCATCCGTCATCTATGTATCCATTTTACGCTATACTACAATTAAATATATCGCCCGACACTCGCACCAAACACTAGTGACTCAAAAATAAATATTTTTGTCCTCACAAAACATTTTTCCAAATTATACAAAAAGGTAGCGCCTCGTTAGCTCTCGTACGCCTCGCCGACTGATGTTCAAATTTATTTTTAAACATACACACACACACACACACACATTCGCTTTCGCTTTCTGTTATAGTCTTGATTAATAGCAAAATGAATATCATTCGTTTGAATACGATTTTGCCCTGCAATCTGAGAGTTGGAGCGATTTTATTTATTTTTATATTTTTTTTATAATTGTAAAGCACTGTATCGCAAAATATATTAACAGATGAATTCTCAGAGTTACGCGTAGCAGCACTCGCAGCGTCGTCATGCACACGAAACGTGAGAAATAAAATATGAGCATTCCTCAGATAGAGGAGAATCTGTACGAGCGCGTCGACGTGGGCGGCGTGAACGCGGTGGGGGCCGTGGGCGCCGTCGGGGCCATGGGCGCCATGGGGGCCGTGGGCGCCGTGGGCGGGCTGGGAGCCCTCGCCGGCGTGGGGCGCGGCGGCGCGGCCTACTGGTGGTGGCGCGTGGCGCCGCCCTGCCGTCGCCACCGGCGCGCCTCGCAGACGCTGGAATTCAACGAGCGCCTGGCGCCGGCGCGGCGCGACGAGGCGCAGGGCACCGTGCCGCGCGCGCGCCGCCTCGTGCGCGGCGCGCTGTGCGGCGCCGTGCACCTGCAGATGGCGGCGCGCGCGCGCCTGTCGGCCTCGTGCGGCACCATCGACGCGCCGCCGCCGCGCCTGCTGCTCATGCAGCGCTGGCGCGCGCCGGCGCCGCCGCCGCCCGCGTCGCGCTCCTACCACCTGCTGCCCGAGAGCCAGCGCGCGCCGCCGCACCCGCGCTTCCGCGTGAGTGTCCCGCGACCGCTCCCCGGCGCGCTCGCCCGCCGCCGACGGCCGCTGACCGCCGCCCGTGTCCGCAGGGCGCGGAGAGGCCGTGCTGCGAGGCGGACGAGGAGGCGTACGAGGCGGACGAGGGCGAGGCGGAGGCGGCCGGCGCGCGCTCGTCGTCCAACTCGGACGCCGACTCGGACGAGGAGCCGCTGCGCCCGGACTGAGCGACGCGGACGACCGACTGTTACGAACGATTTATCTAATTTGAAATAAAAGTAATATAACTTAGTCGTAGACCGATTGTACCTTCATCGACGGCCGCGGGGGGCCGAGGGCCGAGGGCCGAGGGCCGGGTTCGCGGCTCGGGAAAGGGATGCATTTACTTCTGAAGTGTGACGTCGATGTCTCTCGCTCCTTCTCTGTGTTTAGTATAATTGTGAAAAAATGAATCTCAATCAAGATGCGTTTGTCGAGCGCTATTATTCGACAAAGATGTGCTCCCGATTATGATTAAGCAAAATGTATCGTAATAGCGATTTGGCTAATTTTACAACGAAGTATTTGAACTCGTCGCCTCCATGTCGCGAGTGATATCATTCCCGACTATCGCTGATCGAGCGAAGTTCTTAGTAAACGTTTCAGTATTGCAAACATTCCATTGTAGTAGCGCCGCCGACGCCGACGAGGGAACTCTGAGCACTCTGTGATGACGCGCCGGTGCCGACACGCTTAGGGCGCACTTGTATGCTTCTTGATCGTTAGACGACGTGAATGTGTCGGCATTGGGACTGAGTCTAATATATTCTCGTTTTGGTTTCGTAGCACGTAAACAAAAGAACAATAATATTATAATCTTCAATACGATTGTCTTAAAATTATATCTTTATTGTAGTTAAATGAATAAATGTGACTTTCCAACGATTCGTTTTATTCCCAACATTCCTATTCCAATCGAAGGAGTACTTTAGCATATCTTTGGAAAGATTCAAAATGCCATTATTTGATTATTGAATTTTTTCATAGTGTTCAAAATTTCGACAAATGCTGTCATGTCAGCGTAATTTAATTCAATTAAAATTTTAGTTTATTGGCTTTTAGTTATGCCAACCGGGCGCGGATTAATTCGTCGTGTCACGTAGATTGATCGATGCGGTCGAGATGACATCGTCGTTTAGATTTTGAAAAACAGCTAATATAGTAACAGATAATATAATAGCCCATCGCCTAAAATACCACAGACAAAGCTAAACTATATATATCTGCTATAAATAAAAAATTATCACATGAACTATTTACAGCTTGGGTAATTTTGTACCTTTTAATTTACACACAAATGAACTCAACGAACATCAACAAATATTTAAAGGACAAGGAGATTAGAGGAGCTCAGGAAAGTGGAAAAGAATATGGGATGCAGAATCTTCGTCAAGACCACATTCACACAGAGAGGGATCTTTTAACCTTTATTTAGATAAATAAACAAGTTTACTTGCATGTCCAAGACGTAAACGACATTAATTTGACCCAACGACTCGACTATACTTGTTTGAAAAGAAATCCAAGGGAGTCTTCTCATATTAGGCCCTCGAGAATTATAAAATTTACCTTAGGATGTTGATGAAGGTCCCTGATCTTCAATATTATAAAAAATCAGTAAATCAATTGATTCACCAGAAATACAAAAGTTGCGGCGGACATTTAAATTGGAGTATTATTTTAAATTTAAGAATCCATCTATCAGGAGAGACAAATCCAATATATCGGGGGAGATTTTTAAAGCATTTGATATTTACGGAAATATCAAAAGATGTTAACAATTTTGATGGCAGATAGTATGGAATTTGGAATTTATATCAGGAGGAAGAATAAGCGCATTGAAAACACGAGCTTTAAAAAGAGTGAAGAAATCCGATTGATCTGAAAAGTATTAAAAGAATGAGAAAGATTGGAAATTTTTGGGAAACTGAACGACGAGAACGACGAGAGACGAGAACTATCTGATAATTATAACTCCTAATATAGTATCCTAATGTAGCTTCCTTTTTAATTCGAGTAAGTACCTGACATTTATTGCAGATATGATGAAAAAATATTAAATGCTGAATGCTGAATTATACCAATGTTGCTTAATTTTTGTAATATTTTTGTGTGACTAACGGTGAAAGCTTTTTCAAATCAATAAAAATAACTGAAGTAATTTTTTTTTTACTATTTAAGCTTTGTTATACGATTTCATAGTTTTAATTCCTTCTTTCAATCCCGTTGAGCTCGAGCTATGTTTTAATTTAAATTATTCATATTAATAGTATCCTTTAAAAAATATCATGATTTCATTACGAAAATACATTGAATCCTTTTCATTTCCATTCCTTTTTGCTGCCTATGTTAGGTATAATAATTCCCTAGAGTGTTGGTATGGTGCTGATTCAATATGTCACACTTCTGAATCGCGCTGTCTAGATATTCGCTAATGGGAATCTGCTAAACGCTGCGGTTTCCTTTTTGATAGACCCGTCACTGGATAAATTAAATTGTAAATAATTAATTTACGATGACAGATTCGGCTCGTTAGTTTCGGTTTAAATGGTTTAGGTATAAAAAAGGTATTATTATTATGTTATATGCGATGTGAATAAACGCGTGTCAATAGAGACAACTATGTGTACCTACACCGCAAAAAAGACAACAATCACAAGTAACGAAATATCTTATCATTATTTAAGTCTTAAAATTGCTGAGGAGACCACTTATCTTGGTCTAAATAAAAATGCTTTAATTAATAACTGTTATTTTAAAACACATACTTGAAACCTACTTTATATTTAACATTTTCGGTGTTAATATCATAATAAGTATTACTCGGTACACTGTCCGCGGTCGCAAGTAATAACGGCGAATTGCGAATCCCGCGCTCACCTCCGTGGTGATTGGCGCCGAAAGTCTGCGGCCACTTGCAAGTCGTTCACACAGTTCACGCTTCCTTCGATAGAGGCCAAACCATATCATAGTACTATAGAATACGCTGTCAACGTCAAGTCAGTACTTCGGTAGTCATCGCCGAGCCGGCGCGCGCGTAGCACGAATGTTTTGTATACGTTATTCTGCGATGCGTGCGGCGTGAAAGATCGCGAGTGACGTTCCTTTACCAGTGTTAGCGACGGTCAGATAATTGTGTCAGATCGGATTACCGTTGCCCTCACCACCGGCAAACGGTAAGTAGTATATGGATCAAAGATTATTGATGCGCCGGCGCACGAGCCTCGCCGTTTTCGCTGCCTTCACGTATTATATCATATTATTATTAATGAGCGCTTAGAAGTACAGTACGTAATATCATTGCAATGAAATTCTAGAACGTAGACATTTTTGTACCGTCAGTTAGTTTCTTTGATTTTATTTCATTATTTAGATCTCCTGATTTATTCTAATAATGCCACAGATACTAAGTGGCAGGTATTGAGGGTTCTTAAATCATTTCTAAATACCAATATTTTTCTAGTTAGGAACTTAAATAGTCAATAACTTAACATATTTATTGATTATTTACCGTGTGCTTTTATTGGCCTTTATGATTGTATCATAAATCCTTCTATTCCTAACACGAACGGTCTACATTTTATTTATGATATCATAAAGATAATAACACGCTGCATCTTGTGACATGTTCTACATATTATATTTATATAAAATAATATATAACTTATATATAATATAAATATAATATATATAATATATTTTGCTTTGTGGTATTGGTAAGAGACTACTACTATTCTAGGCTTTGAGGCTACTAATGTTATGAATTCTTTCGTTATCTCCCTTTTTTATTTAAACAATAGCAGTGCTAGTAACTGCCATGTTCGTATCGTCAGTTGTCAGTTGTTAAATACTCTTTATTAGAAAAGCTTAAATATTCATTATCACTAATATGAAAGGAATTTTAAAATTCCTTATCTTATTTTGTTACTTTTTTCAATTTCAACTTCAAATTGAAAATCTTTCACGCAAACCTTCAATCAACAACTTTGCCCTCGAGGAGTGAATTAAAACAACCTGTCCTGTCTTGATTCATGCCTAAACTTACTCCGTACCAAATTTCAAAAGAGTTATTGGTAGCCATGAAAGCGAAACAGACAGACAGCGTTACTTTCTGATTTATAACAGGTATTAGTATATGTATATTATCACACTTATATCATATACGTAGGTAATTCACATCGTCATAAATACCTACATGAGTACCTACGAAAAAATGCTTTTGTTTTCTTACAAATATTTTCTTTGTAGGATCTGATATAGATTACCTGCGTTACCTTTCTCGAAAAATTTTAGCTCTCGGGCCCGCAATACTTTTCAGACATTCTGTCAATTATTGTAAACTTGATTTGTTTCAATCAATAATACAATCCAATTAACAATTCCACACTCCACTCAAATTATATTTGATTACTTCTAGGATAAGCTGATTGCAATTTAGCTGTGATGTGGATGTTCAGTAATAAAAGGCGCGCGCGCGCATCATGAAGAAGTTTATGCGACCGCGCGCGGCGCCGTCGCAGCCTGCACCCGGCGCCGCGCCGCCCGCGCCGCCCGCGCCCCCCGCGCTGCACAAGACCAATGGAATAACGAGTGAGTTCTAGGTCACTCATCAAACTAATTTTAAATTAAAGGTTCGCTACACACCTACATGCTGTATAATCGTTCGATTCAATTCCTTACCTTAAACGACACGGGCTAACGTTGTGTCTGATGTAGAACTTGTAGAAGTACCTTTCAGCAGCGAAAATTTACGCTTATCTGTCATGTAGGTATGTAATTTGTCAAAGAGTTACTGATCACCATTGCGAACTTATAAAATTCAGCAACAATTTAAATGGTATCTGAATTTACATGTTATTATTTGAATTCCTTGAATCTCAATTAACACATAACGAAGCATAAAAATGAATATCGTGTTCGCTGCGTTGTCCTCTAAGGCGATGTATTAATACTTTATATTATTGTTAATACGACGTACGGACGTCATGGCAACTGTTTGACATTTTCATTTTCATTTACAATATTGTTCAACTGACTTTATAAGCAAGTAGTCATTTCGATCATCACATGTTGTTGATGACTTGTTTTTGGGACATGTTTCGAGTGAATACGTCATATGCTTATACTTCGCAATGTCGTCCATTCCTATGGAAAGATTTCCTTATTCACCTCTGCACCTCGGTTAGCATTCCCTGTAATAGTATTTTATCCTACGTAAAATTTTCGAAGTATTTTAGCCCACTCGCAATCAGTTCTAAACTGAAGTAGTGTCAATACACACACATAGACACTCGATGCGTGTAAAAGTTTGCAATTATCAAATGGGCATACGCTCACAGTATATGCGGGCATCGCGTGTATATCACTGACAACTGAATACTTCGAGGACTGAGGTTGTTATAAAAGATACATAACTTCACCGCTACCGATCCATTATAGTTGTAATATAGCGGCAACATTATGTATATTGTTTCTCTTTTTGGAGAGCGCATTGGAGCAGCGTGGTGGAATATGCTCCAAACCTTTTCCTCAAAGGGAGAGGAGGCCTTAGCCCAGCAGTGGGAAATTTACAGGCTGTTAATGTATGTACAAGTAAATTAATTCGGACAACATTCGGGTATTGGCATTCGGTATCATAATAAATATTCACCCGAGTCAACATTCCTCGTGTCTGATATCGCCTCTACAGAAACATCACGACGGTCTGTCGCTACCAATTTCTATAACAACATATGAGTACTTCCGCTAATAAGAGTAATATTCGCTACTTCCATTGATGTCGCTAAAAACTTCGTGTGATCTGTGGATCACACGAAGACCTCACAAGCATCGCGATTATCAGTTTATAACAATTTATAACATCTCTCAGCAAGCTTAAGAAAGTTAGTCCAGGAAATGTCTCACGATGCTTGTTGGCCACCTTCCCCGTGGCGTGGCCGTCTTGGCTGCCAGTTTGTCGGATCCAACAAAAGTCGCAAACTGCAAACGCCCGTGCACGCACAAGCCGTGAGAAGCCAGCTAAAGAAGTAGTTTGCGCTTTCTCACCGTCGCGCGTCGGTTCGTCACTGACTTCAACGTCTAATATGACATGTTTCTTGGGCCTGTAATTATACTAGCTTAGTGCAAATAAGTCCACGCGTTGCATCCCTTTTAAAATATGAACTCGTATGAAGCTTGCAGCGGTTGTAAGTGGATTGTAGACTTGGTGGTAATTCGAGTAGACCGGTAGCTTTTGTTCGGACAGTAGGTTAATGTGACGCCAGAAACGTAAACAGCGCGACCTCGGCGTATGTCGTATGCGCATGCGTTCTGTGTGCCGTTTAATGAAATGCAACAATTTTTATTTATAGTGTCTCAGCATCCGCATGGATCAGCTTATAACGTGAACTATTGTTACTAGTGACAAATAAATCAGAAGGAATTGTATGATTAAACGCACTTCAAGCAATCAAGAAGTATTTTTATTGAGGAAGGTTATTAATAGTAACTAATAATCTTCCTCGATAAAAGGCTTACTTATAACTTTATAAATAAGTAATAACTTATTACTTATTGATAACAACATTGAAACGCGAGTAACCGACGGAACGGAGCTATTTATGGTCGTTATGATAGCCTAGAATTAAAGACAAAAATCTTCAATGAAATAAAACGAACGTAGCTAGTTAAATGTCTCTCGGCCAATATGCAAAGTGCGCAATACAAATGCCAAGGTATTTGAAGAGCAGCGGCGCCGGAGAAAGTGACCGAAATCTGCACTGTGTTCCGCACACGATGCAAGTCGGCTTTCGACTAATAAGTCTAGTAGTCGACTTTGTCCACTGCTATTGCTGAACTCATTGACGCTCACACTCTAGGGTTGCCACATCGCCAAACAGCTTATCACGTTATAGATGAAACCTTCGGATTTCATGATTTGTTCAGCCTGTGACATTATAAAGTAAGAGGAATCATAATCACTGTGATTGATGACAACGAGTTGACTGTGAATTGTTTTAAGTAAGATTTAGTTCATTGAGCAGGTATGTTCCCTATATTACTGAGTATCTTTCGTTCGCTCTACATAGGTGAGGGTATTTAGTTGTCAGACACGGTTTTAGTTTTTACGTTGTGCAGTGAGTAAATTATTTTGAATTTTGAGTCGACCTTTCATCTCTGTCCAATCAACTACTCGTTTGTTTTCAAGTAAAATTGACTACTAACATTTTTTTGCTAACGAAATTAGAAGAAAATCTGGTACTCTGGGTTCACGCCCCGCCACCGTAAACATAACTCGACGAACTTGTATAATCTATCCAAAAATATATTGCTTATAATTATTTAACCTCGTGTTTTATCACAACTAAGTCGACGAATGAGTCGCAACCATGTAGCCGCGGACCTCGTTGACCCCGTTGACCCCGATACCTTGCTCTGCAATTCATCGCAGAGTGCGCACACGCATCGTGCATTGTACTCCAACGTAAACAATCATCTCGCGACTTTTTAAATTCGTATCATGACTGTGAAAAAAATCCAAATATTTACTCCACAGTAATGTCACTACCGCGATTGTTTCGCATGGAGTTATTGTAGCATGTGGCTCAGTGGCTCAGTGGCTCAGTGTTGCAAGTATTAACAGTAATGTTAATTATTTATATCAACTTATTAAAATACATTATCTTTTAATTATATGTTATTTGAATTAGTATTTTTGGGTTTATCATATTCCAGGCTTTATATCACAAAACTTAATCGAGATCGTTGTATCGTGTACGTGCCGAAATAGTTTGTTTAGTACTTGCACCTGTGTCATAGGCGTATGACACACCTAGAAATAAATATATGAGCTAGACGTGCCGATATTAGAAAACCGGTTCGTAACGGAACACAAACTTTATTCACTTACAAAGTGTAACTTATTCACCTATGAATGTTTATCATACATGTGATAATGTATATAATTAGACATCTATCATCAATTAATGTCTGGACTCGCTAATGTATTTTTCTATATTAAGAGAACTCACCACTCGTGTGCTTTCCTATGTCGTTGTAAATTTGATAACGATCGAGGAGTGATTACTGCGACGCGCGGAAATGTTACGATTGTCGCTCTCGGTGGCAGCAACATAATGTTGTATCACTCGTCTCGGAGACGAGGGTTCTGTGATCGCTTTTTTTTTTAATATTGTATAGAGCTCGCAGCTGCCTTTGTTTTGAAACATAGTACCGCCAGTATGTCGATTCAATTAACAAGAAATAAATAACATCAAAGTAAAGACACGGCTCCGGGCAGGAAAACACACGAAACAAAAACACTTCGGGGGATAGTTTTTTAATTAGTATCGAGTGGATACGTCGTCGTAATGGAAGCGAATGTATGGTTTTTGTAGTTAAATCTTTGTTTCGACTCCTCGAAGCGCTAAATTATAGGCACGCTTGACTGGTTATTATCGATAAATCTTTTTATAGCTATAAAATTGCAGTCACATCTACTTATATTTAAATATTAGCAAAAATACTGTGAATTGATTGAACGGCCCTTGGCAAAACACATCTCGGTCTAGCGCTTCAGGTGGCGGGCTGATATATTAGATGATGTCTATACGAGGAAATTTGATGAAATCTATACGAGGATTCCTTAGGATAAGGATTACCTTTTAGTCATGCTTTTTCCTCTATTATTTAATACCATTTTTATTAACGTTCCCTAAACGTTAACATTTATTATAATGCAATTTTGTATTCGTTGTCAAGCGGTGAAGCTGTTTTTTTATTGTAAGTGTATAGTTTATATGCAATGCTAAAAATTAGTAAAACTATATTCAAGGCGAGGTTGATTATTACATTATGACTTAATCTTGCCAAACGATGTCAGCATTTTGCTTTCAAATTTCGTGCCGTCGTATCATAACACTAAGTCTTTCATAAAGTTAAAAATAAATTATATATTATAAATTATAGTATCTAAACTCTTACTTAGTTTAAATTTATTTGTATTATTTATTTATTTATTTTACTTGGTTCTTTAACGAGGTGTGCACTGATTAAATAATAATAAACTAAGTGTCACAATTACTTAAAGAAGAACACAGCTTGCACAAAGAGAAAATAAATCAACATCTCAACCTAATGTAGCTTCTTAATTTTAAAACTACTTAAAAATAAATGTTTATAAAAGAAGAAATTATGAACATCTATATAATATATATATATATAAGAAAGGATGCATCAACTTAGACATAGTTTTCATAGATCGACACTGTTTCGATACATTTATATAAAAAGCAGCCAGTGAATGTCCCACGGCTTGTCTGAGGACGAAGGATCTTTGAGCAGATTACACGTGCAGGTTTCCTTACGAACTTTTCCTTAGCTGGCGAACACGAGTGAATTTTAAAGAACGATTTAGCACATGAACATTCTTTGTTGCTTCCCTGGGCTTGAACCCGCTATCAGCAGTTTAAATTAATCCGTTCTAACGACTGGGATATCTCGGCTCTCAACTTCTATTTATACGTAATAATAAGAATGATTGTATATTTGTTCAATTTTGACACCAAATAGGTTAATCGGCATTTAGCGGGTGGATGTCTATGAATGTCGGTAGTGTATGTTTCGGCACCTGCTAGAGGTCGGGCGGTGCTCTGCCGCTCCGGCGCGGCCGAACACACCGTCACGAATTTGCATCAGGTCACCGCTCACATTTCTACATTTATTTACCGTCAACTAAATTATAACGCTACATCGCAGTCTCGTAACGGTATCGACTTGACACTACTAATTCGCTGCCCTTTTAATTATCACTCGTATTTATATCTAATATTTGATAAATTAGCATATCTATATTATATATTTGATACAATTAGCATATCTAATAATGCAGTTATATTTAAAACACTCTTTAAAACACAAATATCTGGATCGCACAGTCGCGATTCTGGTCTTCCAATTTCTATTCATTACTAACTAGCTAGGTGCCCATCCCGGCGGGACGTTAGTTATAGGTAATTCAGAGATTAATTACAACTCTCTAGTCGGTATGAATTTTTCCGACATCTACAACAGTCTTCGTCGTATTTTAACGAACGTACCCAAACCGTAATTAATCTCTTCGACCATCGGCGAAAATCGTATGAGAATCTGATCGGTAGATTTTGAGTTCACCGCGTTCGAATTGACAAACAAGATATTATGATTGATTTTATAATACGCACTGATAAACACTCTCTTTACTTTTTTTAAATATTTGTATTTCTCACTCAAGATGCTCTAGAGTCTCTCTAGATTTCCGTAGCGCAGTCTCAATTTCACAGAAGTCGAAGGTCGCTTCGCTGACAAAACAATTGTAATGCAGACACAGTGCTGTCACGTTTCTCGTGCTCTAGGATATTGATATCATGGCGCCATGTATGGTAACTGATGATTTTTTTCGAGTACTTCCAAGGATTTTCCTTCTTGTTTAAAGATGCGATGCGATGTATGTATGTAGGTACATTAACTCATTGATTCACGACGGGCCACGAAGAACTAATCAAATTGTAATAATACGTATAGATGTGAGGTGAATGAGTTTTAACGCTTTGTCAAATTGCAGACGGCGTGGGAACGGGCCCGAGACGCGACGATCACCACTCCACTTTAAACAGGTAACATCTTGCACAGTAACAACTATAACAACCTGCCAATGTCCCTCTGCTGGACCGGAGGCTGACGTTATGGAGTTTATCTCACCACGACGCGTCAATGCACGATACACTCGTTACAGAATGAGTGACACCTGACAACTGCAGGTATCTTCACAATTTCAGCAGATGTAACGTGGGGCCCAGATTTGAATTGTTGTTTTAGCCATACGTTTAGGAATTGAATCAGAATTGAACGAGAACAAAGTGTAGGAATTGAATCAGTATTTATGGAAAGAACATAGAATATGTTATGCTGAGGGTCGAGTCATCGTTTTATTATTTAAGCTAAGTTTAAGAATACATCATCTTAATTTACACGAACCTTTTGTTCCAACGTCACCAAAAGTAATTCGCTCGAGATACATTGAGCATTGTTCTTGTACTTGCGACTCGCTGATATCAGAGAATCTCGCCTGCTCGCTGACCACAGAGTGCGACAAGCTCTGGCGGAATAAACTATGTCTACAAAATTATTCATTTGTGATTTAAAAGACGGCGTGTCTTTATCTTTTAAATCACTAGTGACGAAGTACTAACCCCTACGTTTTAAAAGACTCCATTTCATACTTCAAACATAAGTGCGCTTGTAAGTATAAAGCGTCTGATGTTGAAATTCTTCCTGATGTATGTGAGTGCGTAGTGACCTCTGCTGATCATAAATCGTCATACAGCGATACTCCCCGTTGCACCCTTGTGAAGGGGACTGTGCCCGATAAGGCATTGCTAATAAAGAGTTATTTTTTTATCATCATCATCATAATCAGCCTGTATTAGTCCACTGCTGGACATAGGTCTCCCCCAAGGCGCGCCACTGAGCTGTTTTTCACATTTACAGAGTCCGAAGTCAGCGAAGCTTATAATATCGAAATTTCGTACTTCATAATTTCCTCGTTATCTTGATGACATTAGATGACATTACGAGGACTTTCGAATATTAGTTTTTTTATAGGAGTTAGATAGCATATCTGTTACTAGGAACGTCGCGCTTAACGATAAATGGAGTAATTTTCAATTTTGTGTTGTCGCCAATAATATTTTCATATTTCATCGATTCATACGAAAAGAAAATTAAGGAAGAACCATACTTATAAAGCGAATAATCGATTTCCTATTTTAAATAATGGTCAATAAACTATAAACGAGGTATTGATTCGCATCGATAACGGACACGCGAGCAGCGCAGGCGCAGCGCCGAGGACCTATTGAAAAACTGACTGCCTGGCGGCTGCCGGTCGCCCGCCGGCGGGTTGGACCTTTTCGTTTCGTGCTATTCGCTTGTTCGTGTGTACAAATAAACACGGCGAATCATTCTTTCCTTGCGTTTATAATTTAGCTTAAACAGAAATATTTTTATTCACATATCGTGTTACACTTAATCATTTTCTACTTGTTTACTAGATATTGTTGCTACTTGATATGCCATAATATGACGATATAATATAGTTGTTGTTTCATGAATTGTCTATCGAATACAACGAGTGCGCCTAAGATGCGCCTAAGCATCACTTATCACTTGAACATTAATCTAGATACTGGAGCGAGTCTGACGAATGCGGGGACTTAGGAAAATGCGTGTCAGGTCTGGGTCTGTCGGCCGGTGTGTGCGCGCCACTGTGGGAGGACCCCGAGTTCCCCGCCGCCGCCAGCAGCCTCGCGGATCGCCGCTTCGCTCACCGCTCGCGCTGGCTGCGACCACACGTACGTCTTACAATTTGCAATACTTGACATGATCATAATAAGTAATTTTTGTTTTCTTGGCTCATAGTCCAACATAACTCCCTGAGTAGGAAAATAATTTGTCTGTGATTTGATAGGGAATTAAATTTCATTTAGCAATTCCACCAACAAAGACGTAATTGATCGTTGAATGAATGTAGCACTGACATGGAGTGAGTGAGGAGCTTAAAATAAATAATGAAATTAAATCTACTCTTGAAACTGAAAAAGAAAGTTATGGACGGGTGTCCGTTCCCAAGGATGGCGGTGTAAACATACGCTAACAAACCAAAGTGACCATAAGGGAAAGTGCCATGAAAAAATAATAAAAGCACATACATACATACTTTTGATGGTAAAGGTCATCTTTAAAAAATAATTATTACAAAAGTTAGAGTTGGATGTCAGTCTCCTCGATTTTCTTAATTTCCAGAAAAAACTTCTGACTTTTCAAAATTTAAAATTTAAAATTCCAAGATATATTAAGATTTAGAATCCCGTAAGGTCTTCTTCATGAGCATCGACCTATCACTAGCTAGCTCCACCGCCAGCTCGGTTATTGGGCATAAAGTTCCAAAGCCGAGGCTGGTCAAAAGTGATTTTAAAATACAATTTTCATTTCAAATTTTACATGCTATAAGTACAAACTAGTGCGATCAGATATATAACGAGTTTTCTTCAATAACAAAATAACGTCGTATGGGTTTTGCCTTCGTGCGCACAACTGTGCAAACACGCGCGTCGCTGGCTACATTGTGTTCTGAACAATACGACACGCGGGAATCGCACGCAACGCAGCTCAATGACACAACGCCTACGGCTCGCGTGTCTCGCGAGGATGTTTTTTTACACAATTGACCAGTTGAGTGAAAAGTACATATATTTTCATTTCATCATTTATAAATGAATAAAACGTGTATATAAGTATGATGAGTCGGTACGGTCTGTGCAAAACGGAGAACCGTTACGATGACTGAACGCGATAGTTCGATAAGTAATTACTTCTGTGACTACGGACGTGCCTTACCGACAGCGGCGGTCGCGTCGACGACCAGAAAAACTCCAAGGTGGACGATGTATTGTGTAACATCGTCACACTCATTACACTCACTTGACTATTACATCAGTATTTCATATCGCTGATCACTGGATCAAATCGCACAAACTGAAAGATTGCGATTATTATTTTTATATCTGCTGCCCCAATTTCAAGACGCTCTGCTGGCGACGTGAACTCGCTCTAACTACCAACTCGCGCTTAGTATTCACCGATGCATTTGCAATATTTATGTTTTAGTTTTAAGAATTGATTGTACCGTTTTTTTATACAAATAAATGAAAAAAAATACGATGGTAAGTGACTATACTTCACCCTCAGGCATGACACTGTACAATAAACAAACCACAATTCGTACATCGTCAGTACGCTTCCAAAGGGATTTGATATGTATCCTGCTTTCTAGACGTTCAGTAATACAAAATATATCTGATTGGCGGTAGAGTAACTGTTAAGCAAACCACCCACAACCACCCTGCAAACTGCCCTACCACAGGTGGTCAAAATTTTAGGGCCATACAATTTACTCGGTGAAATAGTTAAAACTTTGGCATCGTATTGATGAAGAAAAATAAGATAATATAAAGATCGGAAGGTGTTTTATATGTAGGCAGAGAATCCCACTCGACGTCAGTTCGCACACTGGGTAGTATGATTCAAAATTCATAAACTATTCGTTTACACAATGAACATGCTACAAATTTAGTTCTGCATATGGGGCCATAGGAAAGAAATCGGCCAGTATAACAGGAGTTACGGATGCTCCGATATTACATTCCGTTCGCGTCCCCGACACGAGGCAGCGCTGCGCCAGTCGCCGTGATGCCGACACGTCGTCGCTTGCATCACTGTTATCGCTTCATTCAAGGTCACTTCCACTTATGTTGCACATTGATCTAGAAGCCTACGAACATCTCGACTAGTGTTTGTATATATTGAACCTGAATATTTTTGCTAATACATAAATCCAAATGGAAGCAAACGACTCATTATACTTGCGATGATGTTGTGACAGACAGAGACACAAATATCTTTCACTAAAATCTCTCTCCGTCCTCTGTGAATATTTACTAGTAACGATTCTGCCTAAATGTAAACACATTGTCATTAACCGACAAAAGGCAATAAATCGCTTGAAACGACAAAAATTTACATCGTAGTAACTTTCTCCGACCGCGTGTCTCAAGCAGAACGCATACGATGATAAAGTTCTTTGTTATGATTGTAATGAAACAAGTGAGTGCCCGTATGAATAGACTCCGGAGCGGCTGCGCTGAGAAACGATGCGCATTGTAAACTTGGCACCGTTACCGCCATCGTAATGAGCACGGTTTTGGAAAGCGGCGACATCTTCGCCCGGCGGCCCATGCGGAGGATTTAGAACGTTATCTAAATCAATGTGATAAGCTAACGTGTGATTCTTATTGTGTCCGCGACGCCTGGACGCCAGCAATATCCGCACATCCGGTAGTGCCGGCCGATGACTCCTGTGCCATTGTTTATGCTACGAGTATATTTGTCGTTACCGAATACTAACTATCGATCTGTCATTGTACATAAGTAAGTAAGTGTGATGAAGGACTTTTTTAAAAATTTAATGGGAAGGACCTGCGGTCCGAAGTAAGTATTTGGTGAAATACAGAATTATGAGTTGTCCTTTTTCTATCAAACACGTTTGTGTTTTTAAAATAGTAGAAAGATAAAAAAATACCTTCCTTCCAGAAGTCACTTCAGAAATCCGGCAATAATTCAGAACGTATTTTATTTACTTTTGTAAATAATTTCTTATATACTTAATATATATAGTGAACGAATTATATTACTGTGGTGCTAGAATATATTAGGTAAGACTTACACGGAAAAATATTCTAATCCAAGTCAAAAATAACTTTCGCATCATTATATTATATTGTAGTATCGGAAGGACGTTGCCTGTTTACTATGTAAATTGTGTCGTATTTTTTTTTCAATAAGGCTTATTACGTCATTGATTGAGCGGTAGACTCATGCTCGACTAGAAATTATTTCATACTAGTTGTCACCCGCGGCTTTGCTCCCGTTTTAGGGTTGGTCGTCCGATAGGTAAAAAGTAGTCTATGTCCATCCTTAGGGTTCAAACTTGTTCATTCCAAATTTTAATTTAGTCGGTTCAGAGGCCGCGAAGGAGCGACAGACAGACAGAGAGCTGCTGTCGCATTTATAATATTATTATACATATTCAATAGAAGCCAATAAATAGGAGGTGATGATGTATGGCCCTTACTTTATTCGATTTAAAGAAAAACACATTGTAATTAAATAATCGTTTTTTTTCGAGATTTTGTGCGAGAAGACGTGTCTTTTCTATTTCTTGAGATAAAAACAATATAAAGAGTTCCTTTCTTCGGACGACGCACCATTTTATTGGATGAATATCCAATAAAACGGTGTGCTAAGCCCTGACACTTGGATTTACTTACTTGTAAAATAGTCTGATGAAAAAAAAAAATTTTTAGATATTTCGTTAATCGACCTCACTTTTGGGGTATCTTGCGCAAGAAATGACTCCAGCAGTTCAAATATTAAATCAGTGTCGGCCTCGCTTACCAAAGTCGTGCCGTTCAACGCATATCGTTTACAAACAGTCCGCAATGCATGAACTTTCTTCGTAAATATTAAAAGAAGGGAAGAGCAAATCTCGTTCCACGTGTTTAGTATCGTCACTCAATGCTTACGAGTTTCCTTTAGGCACTATCTTTATTTACGCATATAATAAATAATGTCAACCTCGAGTGATCTTCTTTTTGTACGACCCCAACTAAGCTGTTCTGTATATGTAGAATTATTCAGAAAATATGAATATAAAACTAGGTATTGAAATATTAAACGTGAACGTCTTACGAAACTAGCCATTACTACACGGGTAAGCAGCATACTTAGCATTTAAAGTTTCTTGAACATTGTAATATTATTTAACAAACAACTCAGATGTCATCGCTAATAATAATTTAAAGTACACCATGGCAGCAGCTTTATCACGAAGTTTATTGTTAGCGATTTATATTGTATCAATGACGTGGGAACTGGGCTACGAGTCACTGTGGAGAGTAGTCTCTCACGGCGGACGTACGTGTGTACGGCGTCGGTGTCGCTGTTGAAACCTAAGAAAAAATGTTTGTTGGTCGATTCACATACAACGATATATTGTCAAAATGGGCCTTTACAAAAGCCTTTTCAATCGTATTAATTGACGTTTAAAGAAATAGAATTTAGACAACAATCTATAATGTTTCCACCGCCATAAATTAATTAATAACAATTATTTTAACGCAATTCAACACTGAGCTATTCGATTACAATTCAGTAAATCCTCGGATCGGAAGCAGTGGTTTGCTAATCGTTTTGCGTTTGTTGTCTTATGCTAATCATAACAACGATAAATTTACAGGAAATTTGTTCGAGACCTCGTTTTCTTGGCGACACCGCAGTAGATGCGGATCTGTCCCCCGAGCAGTTAGAACCCGAGTCCGACGAGCAGTTCGCCGCCAGGTGAGCCAACGATACACTAATGATCGAACTGTCAGTGCGACGACCCTTTTGCGAAAATCGGTATCATTAATGTGTCATCTTCATAGTTAACCGCACTGATGTATGCGCGTGTGCAGATGGAGCGTGGAGGCGGGCGAGGCGGGCGACGCGCACGTGTGCTGCGCCGCCGCCGCGCTGGCGCTCACGCCGCGCCTGCTCGCGCGCGTGGCGCCTCCGCAGAGCTTCCGCACTCGCTACACCGGCCTCTTCAGGTGTGGAGCAGCGGAACCGCTCGATTATCGTACCCCTTCCCCGTACATTGCATCCTTTTATCACGTGAATTTTATTATTATTGTCGTTACAAGTGAAATATGTAAGTGTAAATTGATGGATGGATGGATCTGTAGTGATAATATTTGATATGCTATATACTATTATTTGAAACGGATAGGTTTAGATTCTGGGTGTTCGGTGTATGGCGCGAGGTGACAGTCGACGACCGGCTGCCGGTCCGCGGGGGCCGCCTGGTGGCGAGTCGCGCGCTTCTGCCGGACGACTTCACGCTGCCGCTACTGGAGAAGGCCTACGCTAAGTAAGCTGCATATTAAAAGCAGACTCGTGTCGTCCTTCGATGCCGTCTATCGTCTAAAACTAAAGTCATACTTACGCCTACAGACGGCATCAAGTTTGAACTCTGTTACAATTGTATTGTGTGTGGGCTGGAGGCTGCACGGCTCGTACGCGGCGCTGCGCGGCGGCAGCGTGGCGCGCGCGCTGCAGGAGCTGTCGGGCGGCGTGGTGCAGAGCTTTGCGCCGCCGCGCCAGCCGCGCGCGCTGCTGTTCCAGGTGCTCAACTCCGCCGTGCCGCGCTCCACGCTTCTCGTCGCCACCGTGGCGCCGCCCTCCGGACCGACGGTACCCCGCCCGAGCTCCACCGAGCGAACTGACTAACTAATTCTCGGTTTCTGAAGTTCCCAGTTCAATTATAGGTATCGATATCTCGTTTAGAATCGCAGTCGAGTCAGTTGAGAGACTTGAGTTGAGCGGTCTCAATTTGAGACATAGTTTCCACAGACACAACAGATTTCGACATTTCGATTTCGAATGAGACAATCGGTCGGTTATGGACACAAGAATTCAATAGGAAATTGTCTTCAACGTAGAGAGTGCAAACGAAATAATGTCTCAGGAACCGCTCGTAACTCTGCGGAACTACCGGTCGGCAGGAGAAGGAGGGAGCGGGCCGCAGGCTGCGGAACGGGCTGATCCCGGGGCAAGCTTACTGCGTCACCGGCCTAGCGCGCGTGCGCGAGGCGGCGGGCGACGGCGACGGCGACGCGAGCGGCGCGCTCGTGCGCGTGCGCGCGCCGGCCGGGCGCGGCGAGTGGGCGGGCGCGTGGGCGCGCGGCGGCCTGCAGTGGCGCGCGCTGGCCGAGCCCGACCGCGACCTGCTCGCGCGCCGCGCCGCGCAGCCCGGACACTTCTGGTGAGAGCGCGCACCGAGGGCCCGGCCCCGCGGGATCCGGTCACCGATCCCGACGATCACCTCTCCGTACGTTTCAGGATGTCGTTTTCGGACTTCGCCCGCTCGTTCGGAAGGCTAGAATTGGTGCACGTCGGCCCGGACGACTGGCTGAGCGAGCCGGCACTGCACGGCAAGCGGCCGTGGCGGGCGGTGCTCGCGCGGCGGCGGTGGCGCTGCGGGTACAACGCGGGTGGCCCGCCGCGCTGCCGCGCCACCGCGCACACGAACCCGCAGTTCCACGTGCAGGTGCCGCGCACGGAGGCGGGCAAGTGCCACGTGGTGGTGTCGGTCACGCAGCAGTACGCGGTAGGCGCGGGCCGCCGCGAGCGACTGCACGGCATCGGGTTCGCCGTGTACGAGCTGCCGGCCGGCGCCGCCCCCCGCCGCGCCGCCCTGGCCGCCGCCGCGCTGCCCGACCTGGTACTGCCGCGCGCCTCTGGTCCTTCCTGCGGGACGACGACGCAGTCTCACATCCTCCCCTCTTCCCCAGCGCGCCCTCGACGTGACGCACGAGTCCCGCGCGCGTGAGGTGGTGACCTTCTTCACTCTGCCGCCCGGTCAGTACCTAGTGGTACCTCACACGCACCGCCCGCACGTCGAGGCGGCCTTCCTGCTGCGCATACTCACGGACGATCACACCGACGTCTGGTGAGATCTCGCCCCGCATTCGGCACGCATCGGTCCCGAGACCGCTCCGACCGCTCTCACGAAACGCCTCGTCCGCAGGGAGGTGAACGACGACAACGTGATCATCAGAGACATCGCGGCAGAATTTATGGACGAGGGTCGCTCCATACCGGTACGCACACACCCCGCGCTGCACCGTCCGTCGTCGCGGTCGCCCGGAACGCCGCGTCTAACTGAGAGTTTTTTATTTCGACAGCCAGAGTTGCAGGCCGCCATCGCGAAGACGCTCGGGAAGCGGGAGACCGAGGAGGTACGAAAATATCGATCCGCAGATCCATTCGGCCACGCAGGCGCGCCGTCCTCACCGTCCGCCGTACCCGCAGGTGGACGCGGCGGCGCTGCTGCGGCTGCTGCGGCGCGTGTGGCGGCGCGTGCTGCCGGCGCGGCCGTCGCTGGAGCTGTGCCGCGCGCTGGTGGCGCTGCGCGACCCCGGCGTGCGCGGGCGGCTGGGCGCGCGCGAGCTGCCGGCGCTGCTGGCGCGGCTGGCGCTGTGGCGCGCGGCGCTGGCGCCGGCGCGCTGCGGGCGCGCGCGCGTGTGCGCGTACCGCCTGCGCGCGCTGCTGTGGGCGTGCGGCGTGAGCGCGTCCAACAAGGTGCTGGAGTGCCTCGTGCTGCGCTTCGCGCGCGGCGCCTACCTGTCGCCGGCCGCCTACGTCACGGCGCTGGCCCGCCTGCACCTCGCGCACGGTACTCCCCGCTCCTCGTGTGTCGTTGTGTTGAGACGAGATGCCGTGCACGGTTGTGATACCCGACGTCCGTTTCCTTGCAGAGCGATACCGCAGCCTCGACGCGAAGCTGAAGTCCAATCCTCTGTCGCTGGAGGAGGTGAGTGTGCGTCTGAGGCGGGTTCTTGGCCTTCCCGTTGATGCAGAGTCGCAATTTGCGGTCAAAAAAATTAGTTTATTATTTATATATAATGACCTAGGAGAAAAAGAATTCAGAAATCAAGATATTGGCTGTTACTTCTCAATATATATTCTGTAATTTTATGAGAAAATGTGATACTCATACCATTGGTACAAGGAACAAACACAAACTTGTTACTCCTGTTACTCGACTGCATAAAAACAGTAACTCTTTTGTGGGGCAATGTATACGATTCTACAATAGGTTCTCAGAAAGCGGTCAAAATGCCTCTGTTTTCAAATTAAAAAAAAATATGTTAAGGAATGCTAGGTTATTATACAATTAGTGAGTTCATGATTGATAGCCCACCTTGAGAATAAAAGGATCGCCTCCTGGCTATTTCTTTTCAAATCTTATCGAAATTTAAAAAAAATACAATTTTTATAATAAAAATATACATTTATATAAAAAAAGACTCGCTGAGTTTATTTCGCCGGTGGTAGTGCTTAATATGACAATCCATAAGTATGTGTATTGCTTCTATATCGAATAAAGGAGTAGAGGAGTAGGAGTGGGAGTAGGAGTGGGGGCCGCGGGGCCGCGGGGCCGCCGCTGCGCGTGTGTGTGTGTCACGTAGCCGCTCAGCGCCGCTGTCGTTGTTGCAGATGATCCTGATGACGATCTACTCGTGAGCGCGGCGCGTCGCCGGGCCTGTTGTTGTTTCATTGATTACTTGTTATGTTTGTACTCGGTGGCGAATTATTATTATTATTATTATTATGAAACATGTGGTGAACGTCGAGATATCATCGCCATTATTAAAGTTTGAAAGTCCTCTGTCGAATATTCTACATTACTACGTGTGAAATCGTCAGTGGCCTTTTGTAAAATAAAGTGAATAATTTTAAAAAAGATGCGATAACCATGGAGTGCTACACATTCTCGTCACATACGATGGCGTTTAAACCGATGAAATACTTATTTATTACGTGAATGTTATTGTTATATTAGAAACATAAATATATTTATTATTTATTATACTTGTTAGTTGGAGCAACGACCAAAGATTCTTAATGCCGTCCCCCTGGTACGAGCTTCTAGTACAAATCAGCTTGTAATGAAGTAGTGAATTTATTCGTTTCACAAAATCGATAAATCTAAAACTTTCCTCTGCTCGTGTTGTCGTCTCCCGCGCAATATGTCTTACGACGTTTAATTATGTTTGTTTTATTAACTTCCGGTGCAATCGTTCTCTTCGTGTAATACATTCTTAATGTGATTTTTAAATTGTATTCAATTTTTTTAATTTGACAATCATGAAACTGTTGCTTTGTATTATATGAATAAAGAAAACATGAGTCCATATATAGTATCCTTGTAATATATTTTTTTTAATATCGCGCACATACAAAGCTATGTAACAACAGAGAACCTTCCTTGCTCTCGAGTTGGTTAAAGGTAGTGGATGCTCTACCGAAAGAACAATAAATGAAAATATGATTATAATAATGTATGACTGTATTAATTGTTCCATAAAATGTGATAAAACAAACCTATTTACCAAATATTATTTAATGCAGTTTAAAATAGATAATATTACATGTAGCTACCTATATTTCAAATGCGAACACGTATTAATAAATGCTATTAAAAATACTAAACGTTATTTCATTTTCGAATACTTTTTGCTTTTTTTATAAGTAGGTACAGTGCACCCTTCCGAATGTTTTTCAAATTGTACAATTAAAGGAAATCTCCGAAAATTATATTCTTATTACCTAATTATCGTAATAATTTTAGTGAGTTTAGCCACAAAATGGATGTTTATCAAATGTGAGTCACAAAACATTGATAATTATTATCGTTTCTCTTAAAATCAATATTTAATGTTACGTGTATTTTACAATGTAAACTGTTTCGATGCATTTTATCCATAACGTAGGTACATTAAATTCAAGTTTTTTTTTTATATGATTTACATATTATTTATATTGAGCAATTAATGTATATAATTTGATAAGTAAAGTAATAGAAAATAGGTTACATTACATTCAATTATAACGTTGTAAAGTAGCCACTAATTCCTAACTTGAAAAATTTAAAAGTTAATGTAATGTTATATTAATATTTCACATGAATTTTGAATAAGATTAACTTTTTTGTATTATTGTAGGAGCTATCTACAAATTCATCTTAAAGTTATTTTCGAGATATAATTATTGTATGACTAAATTTACCAACTGATGCAAGCTTACATTAGTATCATTATAACCGGCGGCGTACCTTATCTCAACGTCTCTGGGTAAAGGTTAAAAAGAATTCACAACAATGCAATATATGTATGAATGTAAACAATCGAGAGTCAGTACATTTTAATCGTTCTTCTTAATAATTATTGTAATATGGAAAATTGAATTTTTTAGTTTTTTTTAAATGCTTACGAAAACTAATTATTTAACTTATTTTTTTTTATGAAATAAGAAAATAAGTAGATGGACGGCCAAATAGGCAAACGGATGGTAAGTGGTCACCACCACATTGGCACCGTCATATCCAGACGTGTTTGCTCTACCACCAAGTGAATGCAAGTTTCTTATTATGATTGATTAATTATAAAAAATATATATATTCTGTAAGACAAATCTGGTAGCTTTTAAAACAAACGCTAACTGATCTTTAATAACTAGTAGTGGGTAATAACATCTCTACAAATTTTTTTTTATAAGAGTTAGAGATTTTTAAAGTAGCCTTTTGCAAGAATTTCTTGAGAAAATAATTAATTTAATGCGTACAAAACCGAGAAGAGTACTTATTGTTAGTATAAATAAATCATTTAACTAAGTATTGTTCTATAGTGAAATATCAAGCCAAGCATATAATCAAAAATTCTTTTTTCGATCATGAGAATAAAATAACCAGCGCAGCGCTTTAAATTAAAACCAAACAAAACCAAACTTCGTAAAGCTATAAAATAATATTTACAATCTATGGCAACACTGAATTGGGAATGACAGCAACAACTTCTATTTAAATATTTAGTATGTCATAAATAGGGAGAGTGTGTGGGTGTTGAAGTTGACAGAAATTAACTTTATCAACTTTTGTTAAACTTTTATAAAATTAATGGCGCCAGTATTTATTTTAAAAAATTAGAAGGTTTTATACACCAAAATGAAATGGCATATAATACGTTTAGTTTGTATCTATTTAGTGAATTTTGGAGTTTCTTCGTCAGTGAACCGGGCGGACTATGGCGAAATAAGGTTGTTCCAGACGCCGGTATCCTATAACGTCGATATGACGGTGCTCCTGAACGATGTTTCCCGAAGGGATAAAGAGATCAGCTACAAAGTGAAGACCGCTCTTAACGTGTACCCTGTGTGGATCGATTCTGAATTCGAATCCTTATTAAAGTTTGAGGTCGGTATCATAGTATAAAATGTGATTTCTTTTAATTCATATTAAATATTCTAGACAACTTTGGTATAAATATTCCAAATTAAATGTATATAATATTTTTAGTTCTATTAAAAATGATATATTTTCAAATTCAAATATGAATTAGTGAAATTGGAATAAGTATTGTTAAAAATCCTACAAATTAACTTTATGAAAATGCTAGTATTCTATTTTATATTAAACTGGAACTGAGTGCTTACAAAATATTATTAAATTTTGTATAGGACTTCACAGCTTGGAATTGTAAATTAATGTAATTTATTTCAGCTAGTGTCGCCTCAGTTGCTTTCAAGAGGTAAACATATCAGCGCTGAGTACATGGCCATGAATTCAGTCTGGGATACATACTCCTATTCCACTTTTTACGCTCACTGGAAGGACGGACTCATCCAAACCGCCTATTTGGATCCAAAAGAATTAATAGATATTCAGAATTTCAAAAGATCTCTACTGAGTTTATTCCAGGTATAAAACTGATTTAATTCAGACCCATAATAATTCCAAAATAGAATGAATAAGGAGCACTGCTTCACAATTTTCAGATACAAGCTTTCGATGGAGAGCGGCAGGAGACGGATATATCAGGAACTTGCGACGTGCTATACGAGACCCTTTCCATGAAAGTCATCAGAAAGATTAAGGTACGACGGATTCATCGTAAATGTCAATACGTGAGTCTAGAGTACGCTAATGGGGTTTCAAATCTACAGCGGCGATGCAGCGCGCCCGAGTGGTCGCCCGACGGTCACGACGCGCTGCAGTCGCGGCGCCTCACGCGCTTCACGCTGAGCGACGAGCTGGATGCGCTGGACGAGCTGCACGCCGAGGAGCTGCACGAGATGGGCGCGCTCAAGGCGCGCGTGTGGCTGCGCGCGCGCCGAGCGCTCCCCGCGCCCGCCGCCGCCGCGCGCGCCGCCTCGCTGGCCGCCGCGCTGGGCGCGCTGCCCGCCGCGCTGGCGCCCGCCGCGCTCGCCGCGCCGCCGCCCGCCGCCTCGGGGGTGAGTCCTCGTTTACTCGTTCGACACGTCCCACTGAGTTCCATGTTAGTGAAGAAAGCTAATCTCGGAGACTCGTCACGCTCCGCCGCGCGAGTACACGCGAGGCCGCGTCGCAGCCGCTCGGACGTTGTCACTTATACCTACGCCGTGTCGTTATCTCGAGTCGCGACTCGCTCCGGACGCCACGCGGACGCCGACTTATCGCCGATGCCGATTACTGAGTTCTCTTCCAAATATAATATGCTTATTGTAGTCGTCGGTGAGTCGGTGACTCGGTGACTCGGTGCGACCCGAGGTCACTGATAACGCATGCTCGTGACGTCGCGCATTACATGTGATTGTTTAAACTTCGTTATAAATTGACATCGAACAAATATCATATCCCTAATTTAAATATTACAGAATATATCGATAAAAAAGTATTAGTAATTAGTTTTAATAAATTACGTGATATATATCAGTAAGTCTACAAATTGCCAAGAATAAATAATAATAATAAATTATTATTATTCTTATAGTTACATATCTGTGATAAAGGCGCGCGCTTATGGTGCATGTTCTTTATTTTATATCTCACCTTTGAGAGTTTTACTGAGCGACACAAATACTATTCCTAGTGTTTGAAAATATGAGTTTTTAGTATGACTGAAATTTTATTCGTAAATTTCATTTGATGATGAATAATTAAAATAAATAAAAAACTGTTTTGAACTATTCGAGTAGGTTTTTACAAGCACTACTGGATAGCCATTTACATTTCAACCGTGTAATCAAGTCATAAATAGAAAACTGTATGACATCGGCATGACAAATTGTCATTATTATCATGATTTTGTTTTGGTAACAGAATAAGTCGAACATGGAAAGAAATGGTTTGTTTTTAAACGAAATATGTTTATTTCTAACATTTCAGTTCCTTTGATATCATATCCGTAAATAAAACCAATATAAATGCAAGTGTACTTGTAATAAGATAACACCTCGTATAGACGGTTTTATTCTACATAATAAAAGTACATAGTTCTTAAGAGTGACATATGACATAAGTTATAAAATGATATAAAAACAAGGAGGTTAAATATTACTACATTCACCCACACTTTAATTTAAAACATAGTCTTGCAGTCGTGTAGGAAGTCTGTGCTCTCTATTTGATCTACGCAAAGTTGCTTCCTCTTCCATAGAATTGGATCGATTTCCTTCAGGTGGCAGCTCTTCGGTGGATTCATAATTAGAATCTGATGTATTATCTTCCCTTGGTGAATTTTGTTCTTCATCAATCGGTACCTCATTTTCACTTAAAACATCAAATTCTCTTTGACTTTGGCCTAAAGGTGCTAAATTACGATTTGAAACGGTAGTTTCTCTACCATCCGATAAACGTATGTGGGAATAATTTGGATTAACGTGTATTAATTCCACCTCTTCAACTAGTGGTTGATATTTATTAGTGCGATTGCATTTTCGCATAAGTGCATGCTCCGAATTTATCAACCAACTAGGTACTGATACACCGTTTGCTGATTTTCTTGTGTGTGTGAACATTCTTTCGTGTGGCGTGCAATTTGTAGCAGTACAGAGAAGAGAGCGGATAGAATGTAATGCTTGAGGCAGAGCGAGTTCCCAATTCTCAATAGACATGTTTTTCGAACGTAATGCTAATTGTACAGCTTTCCATAAAGTAGCATTAAGGCGTTCTACTTGACCATTACCTCGCGGGTTGTATGGTGTAGTTCGACTCGTTGCAATGCCACGATTATAAAGAAATTCTTTTAAATCAGAAGACATGAATGCTGTACCACGATCAGAATGTATGAAAGATGGCATACCGAATGTAAGAAATATTTCGTTTAGATTTTTAATAACTGTTTTTGAAGAGATATCGGCACATGGAAATGCAAATGGGAAACGCGAAAATTCGTCAATTATTGTTAGTATATATTTGTTCTTCGTATTGCTTGGAATTGGTCCTTTGAAGTCTAGACTTAATCTTTCAAATGGAGCTGTTGCTTTAATTAAGTTAAGTCTAGGAATAGGATTCCGTACGTAATTAGGCTTTATTTCTGAACAAACACGACAAGATTTTATCATGTTTCTTATTTCTTCTATAGTGTATGGTAGATTCTTTGTTTTAATCCAATGAGCCATTCTTGTAACTCCAGGATGACATAAAGCTTCATGTAATGAAATCAATTTTGTGTGTTGTACTTGAGCTGAGGAACAAATACGTGATAATGCATCTGCAATGTCATTTTGCTTACCTGGCCTGTAAATTATATCGTACTTAAATGGTGCCAGTTCTAAACGCCATCTCTGTATTTTTTCGTTTTTAATTTTATTTGTCAATTTGTTATTAAACATAAATGATACGGATCTTTGATCGGTTATTAGTCGAAAAGGTTTACCAATAAGATAATGTTTCCATTTTTTTAAAGCTTCTACTATGGCATAAGCTTCTTTCTCAATGGCTGAATGATTTTGTTCTGTTAGATTTAATGTTTTAGAAAAGAATGCGACAGGTCGACCATCTTGAGATAAAACAGCAGCAATAGAATGGTCAGAGGCATCGGTCTCGACAGTAAGTGGAAGACTATAATCAATTGCATACACAGCTGATTTAATTATGTCTGATTTTAATGATTGAAATCTTTGTACTAATTCTTCAGAAAATGGAAATATTTTATTATGAGATATAGCATGAATTCTTTCAGAGAAATTAGGTATCCATCGACTGTAATGTGCAAACATTCCAACGATCCGACGTTGGGATGGTAAATCGTTTGGTGGTGGTAAAGACGTTAGAGGTCGAAGGCGATCAGCATCGGGTCTTATAACTTGATCTTTAATATTATATCCTAAAATATTTATCGTTGTTTGAGAGAATTTGCTTTTATCCTTGTTAATAGTGAGACAATACTTTCTAGCTGCAGCTAAAAAATTTTCTAAATTTTCATTATGTTCGGTTAATGTCTTACCACAAACAGTAATGTCATCTAAGTAGGCAAATGTATCTTTGAGTTTTTCTTCTTTTAACACCCAGTCAATGATTCTTTGAAAGCTGGAAACGCCATTAGTAACTCCAAAGGGAATACGTCGAAATTGATACAGATTTCCATCTGCTTCGAAAGCTGTATATTGTTTTTCTTTAGCAAGTATCGGTATTTGGTGATAGGCATTCTGTAAATCTATTGTGCTAAAGAAAAAATATTTCGATACTTGAGAAATCATTTCTTCTATATTAGGAAGCGGATATGCATCTAATTGCGTATATTTATTTATTGTTTGTGAATAGTCTATAACAAGACGTTTTTTATGATTTTCATTTTTTGTTATTAAGACCTGAGCTCGCCAGGGCGAAGAACTCTCTTCAATTATACCCTCAGCTAAAAGCTTTCTAATTTCTTGAATAATAAATTGTTTGTCATCTTGACTAAATCGGCGAGACTTTATTGCTATCGGCTTACAGTCGGCAGATATATTTGCAAATAAAGGAACGGCAGGAATTGACGCTTCTGCTACATTACAAACTATTATCGGCTCTTTAGGCCCTCCAAAAGAAAATTCTAAAAATGAATGTTTTTCCAGTATATCGTGACCTATAATTAAATCAGCACAAAGGTTTTTTACAATCAATAAATTTAAGTCATCGTAATCGTGATTTCCTATTTTTGCTGATACAATAGTTTTTCCATCAACTAGTGATGTGAAATTAGTCGATGCCATAGAAATAGTTTGATTACTAGGCAATTTCTTTAATCCGCAAAGCTTAAAAAAATTATCATTAATAAAGCTCACTGAGCTTCCAGTATCAATTAACGCGTGTGCTCGAATTCCCTTTATGTAGGCAGGCAACGTTGCTTTTTTTAACGAGCTTGGAGAAGCAGCTACTATGCATGCAGATGATTCGAATTGTTTAATTGTTGCCGCATTATTACATATTTTACTGCGACAAACGTTAGCAAAGTGGCCTTTCTTACCACACATTTGGCAAGTTACATCTAGTGCAGGGCAATTTTTGCGAATATGAATACGGTCACCACAAAAAAAGCATTTCCGTTTATAATTAGTTGCTTCTGAAGAACTTTTTCTACTATCATATTCAGATGATTCTGGTCGTACAAACATACTATTATCTCTAGATTTATTATTTTCAATAGCATTAACGCTGATATTATACTGCTGAGAACTAATTTCTGCTCCCTCTAGAGACAAGGCTTGATTGTAAGCGTCATCGAGTGATAAGTCTAAATTTTCAAGGAGACGTTGTCTTATTTTATTAGATTGTATTCCAGAAATAAATGCATCGCGTATGTTATCGTTTCTATTTGTTTCTGCATCAACATTTTTAAAATCACAGTCTTTTGCTAATTGTTTTAATGCCTGTAAATAATTGTCTATCGACTCTTCAATTTGTTGTTTTCTTGTTGCTAGAGCATGTCTTGCAAAAATTATATTTTTGGGTTTTATAAATATTTTATCCAATATAGCTATTGCTGTTTCATACGTGGAACATTCACTGATGTATGTATATATATTAGAAGATACATGATTTATAAGTAAATCAAGTTTTTATAAGAAGTCAGTACTTTTTCTGACATGTGAGAAAAATCAGAAGCCGATAGAAAACTCTCGAATGTCCTTTTCCAATGTTCCCAATGTTTCGCTGCAGAACTATTGGAGGGATCAATATCTAAGCGATCAGGTCTCAAGTATTTATCCATCTTGTAAACACATTAAAATATTATGTAGAATAAATTGTAATAAGATAACACCTCGTATAGACGGTTTTATTCTACATAATAAAAGTACATAGTTCTTAAGAGTGACATATGACATAAGTTATAAAATGATATAAAAACAAGGAGGTTAAATATTACTACAGTACTTATAAAAAACAAAATGATCACTTGTATTATTGTTTTATTTTCGGTAATATGCGTCATTGATGAAAGTATTTCGACTAAACATTTCGCTCCCGTTCAGGGCGCGGACGACGACGTGGCGCAGGCGCTGCAGGCGGCGCGGGAGGCGCGGGGAGCGGGCGCGGGCGCGGGAGGGGACGCGCGCGGCGCGCGGGCGGCGCTGCGGCTGCTGCGGGCGCTGCGCCGCGCGCCCCCCGCGCCCCTCGCGGCGCTGCTGCACGACCACGCGGAGCCCGACCTTCTGTGCGTATCCGCCGGGGCTGGGCCGGGGTAGACCGAGTGTTTTCGGTTGAGAGAGCGTCCGTGTCGTTACAGGGAGACGCTCTGCGAGGCGCTCGGGCTCGTGGGCTCGGCGGCCACGCACTCGGCCGTCGCGCCCTTCCTGAGGCTGCGCTCGCCCGACGTGACGCCCCACCTCGCGCGCCGCTACCTCGCCGCGCTCGCACTCGCGCCTCACCCGCAGGTGCCCGTCTCCTCCGGTGACTTCGCTCAGCTGAAATTTTACGACATTCCCTCCGATTGACCGGTCGAATCTCGCAGGAGTCCGTGATAGAGGACGTCCTCCGGGCGGCCGAGGAGGTGAACGAAGCGAGCATAGTCGAGAGCGCGCTGCTGGCGGCCGCCGCCGCCGCCTCGCGCCTGCCGTCCGAGCCCATCGCTAGCGTCGTGCGCGACTCGCTCGCCAGGAGCCTCGCCAAGTGCAAGGTCACCGATTTCGTCGGGCGTCGATTCGATCGCATCGTCGATATCGCCACCTACCTATCGATACCTCCGCCTCCGACCTCCAGGCCGCTCACGATTCCGTTCGCTTCCAGGACGACGAGTGTCGTCGGGTGAGGATTCATGCGCTCGGCAACCTGCGACGCGACGACACGGTGGAGTCCCTGCTGGAGCACGCCGAGCGCGGCGCCGGGCCCGCGGCGCTCGCGGCGCTGGACGCGCTGGAGGGCGTGGCCGCGGCGCTGGCGACGCCGGAGCGAGTGCTGCGCCTGGAGCGCCTGGCGCTGGACGGGCGCGCGCTGGAGGTGCGCGCGGCGGCCCTCGACCTGCTGCTGCGCTGCAGCGCCGTCGCGCCCTTCAGCTTGCCGCGCACGCTGCTGGCGCTGCACGAGCGCGCCCCCCCCGAGCTGCTGCGTCTCGCCTGGCAGCGTCTGCGCGCTCTCGCCGTCGACCACGAGCACGTTCGCAAGTTGATCCGTATGCTGCCGCTTCGGCTGCGAGGATGGGACGCGCAAGCTCTAGCCGGTCGGGTTTGCTTCGATTTTCGACTGAATCGAGCGAGTCATCTTTTGTGTTATTTAATAATTATTTTTTTACCGCTTAGGAACGTCGTCGGTGCTCGTGCGTGAGGCCGGCGCGGGCGGCGGGTGGCGGGCGCTGCTGGAGTCGGTGCAGGTGGCGCGCGGCGGGCTGCTGCGGCGCGGTCGAGTGCGCCTGCTGGCGCTCTCGCCCGCCAACGTCACGGACGATACCCTGAGCGTCAGTTTCGCCCATCGGTCGCACGAATATCGTTCGATCCTGGAATTACCTAAATAGAACGAGAGATGAATACTCCAGGTCGAGATCTGGACCCGAGGACTGGAAGCGTTCGCCGGAGATTCGACGAAGGAACCTTCGAGTGAGGAGGACGGCGAGTCGGAGGCGACGAGTGGCGGTCTCGCTCTGGGCGTCGGAGGCCTCCGTGCGCATACATTCACACTGTTTTCCGGGCAGGTCGGTCTCACCGCGCGCACGGCACCCTCTCCGCACCGCCTGGACCGCACTCACTGGAGAGTTCCTTTCAGGCGGAGCTGCTGGGGCACGTGTGGGCGGGCACCGGCAGCGAACCGACGCCCGTACTGCGCGCCCTGCGGCCGGTGGGCGGCGCGGAGGTGGCGCTCCCGCTGCTCGGCGGGGCGCCGCTAACGTACAGACACGAAGCGCTGGTGTCGCTGGCTCTGGACGCGCAGGCGCAGGTGTCGCTGTGGTCGCGCAATGCGCGTTCGCAGCTGGAGCTGCGCGGGGCGGTGGTGGCGGAGGGGGAGGCGCGCGTGGAGACGGCTTGGGGCTCGCTGACGGCCGAGGCGACGGACGAAGCGGAGCCGAGGCTGAGCATCTCCGCCGATCTCGACTTCTACGACGGCGTCGAGCTGTGCGTGCGCGTGGACGTGGCGGAGCACGCCCGCAGCGCGGCGGTGGCGCTGCGCTCGGCGATGGGCGCGCGGGGTGCGGGGGGCGCGCGGGGCGTGCGGCGCGCGGCAAGGCGGCGCTGGCTCGCGTCGGGCCGCACTCTGGCGCTGGGCGCGCCCAACGACGCCAGCTGCCGCGCGCTGGGCGCCGCGCCCGAGTAGGCGGCGCCGCTCGCTCGGCCGACGGACGTTGAGAGATGTTACTTTCGATGCGTTGTCGATGTGGTCTACGATTAGTGTTGTACTCGAATAAAGAAAATTGTAATATTTATGTAAAAATTAGCAGTAATTTAAAAGATTATGTTGTAAGAGGGCAAATTAAATAAATATTGTTATTTACTATTCTTTTTTTATAAAACTTTTATAAATTTTGTTAACCAAATTCCTTCAATCTAAACTTTGACTCGTTTCGCCCACGCTATATGTTGAAGGAACCGCATCATTTTTGAAACTAAAGTGGAATCAATTTATTATTCAAAATCATTTACAATTTCACCATATGTAATTCCAAATGATTTTGAAAACATGTCGGAATATAAATTTCGGCGTCAAAATATATAAAATCAAAAATTCATAATCAGAACACCGTTCGTCTGAAATTCGCCGGCTAACCACTGTTACCGTAAATCGTTCCTTCTTTGATTTAGACATAATTTTTGAAAACAGAAAGCTTGGGCTGATTTATTGCCAGACCCTATATAATAGATCAAAACTCACTCAAATTATTTTTTCTTGGTTGATTTAATTGCTACTTCATTCTTGATTCGATTATTGTTATGTAAAATAAATCATTTCTTATATTAAAAGTTATTTTATTGCCTACCTTCTAGTCATAAAGATCATTATGGAAAAAAAACAGGACAAAAAGTATACTAGCACTAGAAATAAACATATTATTGATTAATTATGGATTCCCTAATTGCAAAACGACCATCTACTGAGCCGACTCCAATATTATTTTGAAAATTATTTAATGGCCTTGTTTCTATTACACAAAATGTTCTCCACAATATTTCTGATCCTAGAATGCACCAAAAAGCTGTTCATTAGAGAGTCCACTATATTTTGTATTTAAGCGACTCATTTGAATTAGCCTATCTCATTTCTTCATCCAGAAATTCCAAGATTTGCAACTCAGGTGCTAACTATAGTTCAGGTCTGTTTTTTTATTTTTTTTTTTCTGATAATATCGATATCTCACGTTACATTTTCTAACGTCCATTGCATAAGAATCTTCGGCATCCCGAAAGTATCTTACTGGGATAAGGTATTTATAAATAAATTATGATATTAGTCGAGATCTTCGAAAATATTCAGCTTCGCGTTAGCTTTCTATCAAATGTATTTCCATATTAAATATAAAAAGTCTGAAAATTATTAAAGAAAAAGAAGTAAAAAGAGAATTACAAACAGAAAATGAAAATGGTCAATAGGTATCAAAGGAATCAAAGTTCAGGCGATTAAAATGCACACACCATACATTCAGCTCCGTTAATAGAAGTAGACCGAATCAACTAGCAATATCATAAACAATATAAATCCGGAAAGTTTTAAATACACCAAGATTAAATAATAAAAATTATAGGAGCGTTAGAGTTCTATAAACAAAAAAAAAACCCACATACGGAAATTTTATTCCTAAAATCCTCAAGGAAATTAATAAAACTAATATTAAATAAAATTAAATTACATGTGATCTACAACTAATGTATACTACATTTAAATAATAACATAATATGCGACCATTTAAATAATTTATAGACATTTATAAAGATTTAATAGACATTTGATTGTATTAATCTTTGGAATATGATATAGGCGCATGTCGCCATCTATCGGCAATGGTTGTAAAAATTGATCTTTATGTATTGTTAATCATCGTTTTAATGCTTATATTTTATTATAGAAGTGTCTAAAAAACTTAAGATTTATATTTAAATCGTTATTTGTAAATAGATTGTTATTTATTAAGCTTAAGCATTTATTAGACATTGGCTTGATTGTTTTAATCTTTTGAAGACATTATGTTTCATTAATTGTTTAAAAAAAAAAAAAAATTATAATTTGTTGTGTAGTGTTCAAGATAAAATCTTTTACAATTAATATAATTATTCTGAACAAAATATAATTAATTATGCAATAAGTAAAACTTAATTTCCTTCGGATTCTCCGTGCAGCCACCTGTAATGTATCGTAACAGACTATGTAATAAAAATCATGACTTCTATTACAATTTTTTTTTTCACTTGATAATAATTATTTGGTGTTATATATATTAATACAAATTATAAAAGTATTAATTTTTATTACTAGACTTAACATCAAGAATTAATTTGCAGTTTTTGCAGTTGCTGATTATAAAAAGTTGTAGGAGCGAATTCCGTTTTAATTTCTTCGAAGGCGCGCGTGAAGGTCGTTGTTGGTAATACGACGCCACGTTGCTTTAACATTTTGCAATTTGTAAAAATAAACCGTTAAGATAACAAATAAAGTTTATCTAAATTGAGTGTTTTCCTGTGATGGAAACTGTGCGAGGAAACTCAGGTATGGAATCACAGCTTCCAGGCTCTGCGAGACCTAGAGTTGAATCAAACTACGGAATCTATCCCTACGGAACAAGTACTAGGACTCCGAATGCAGCCGATACGTGTGCCAGGATGTAACCGCTGCTATGAAGTACGTGGGTCGCAGCAAAACAATAACCTATCGGAATGTTTACGGCGGGGTCAGGGACGCGGGTGATGTCCTGAACCAGATGCCGTGTTCGCAGGTATTTATCCTCAATTCAGTTCCCTAAAGTAGGTAGGTAGGTAGGTAGGTAGGTAGGTAGGTAGGTAGGTAGGTAGGTAGGTAGGTAGGTAGGTAGGTAGGTAGGTAGGTAGGTAGGTAGGTAGGTAGGTAGGTAGGTAGGTAGGTAGGTAGGTAGGTAGGTAGGTAGGTAGGTAGGTAGGTAGGTAGGTAGGTAGGTAGGTAGGTAGGTAGGTAGGTAGGTAGGTAGGTAGGTAGGTAGGTAGGTAGGTAGGTAGGTAGGTAGGTAGGTAGGTAGGTAGGTAGGTAGGTAGGTAGGTAGGTAGGTAGGTAGGTAGGTAGGTAGGTAGGTAGGTAGGTAGGTAGGTAGGTAGGTAGGTAGGTAGGTAGGTAGGTAGGTAGGTAGGTAGGTAGGTAGGTAGGTAGGTAGGTAGGTAGGTAGGTAGGTAGGTAGGTAGGTAGGTAGGTAGGTAGGTAGGTAGGTAGGTAGGTAGGTAGGTAGGTAGGTAGGTAGGTAGGTAGGTAGGTAGGTAGGTAGGTAGGTAGGTAGGTAGGTAGGTAGGTAGGTAGGTAGGTAGGTAGGTAGGTAGGTAGGTAGGTAGGTAGGTAGGTAGGTAGGTAGGTAGGTAGGTAGGTAGGTAGGTAGGTAGGTAGGTAGGTAGGTAGGTAGGTAGGTAGGTAGGTAGGTAGGTAGGTAGGTAGGTAGGTAGGTAGGTAGGTAGGTAGGTAGGTAGGTAGGTAGGTAGGTAGGTAGGTAGGTAGGTAGGTAGGTAGGTAGGTAGGTAGGTAGGTAGGTAGGTAGGTAGGTAGGTAGGTAGGTAGGTAGGTAGGTAGGTAGGTAGGTAGGTAGGTAGGTAGGTAGGTAGGTAGGTAGGTAGGTAGGTAGGTAGGTAGGTAGGTAGGTAGGTAGGTAGGTAGGTAGGTAGGTAGGTAGGTAGGTAGGTAGGTAGGTAGGTAGGTAGGTAGGTAGGTAGGTAGGTAGGTAGGTAGGTAGGTAGGTAGGTAGGTAGGTAGGTAGGTAGGTAGGTAGGTAGGTAGGTAGGTAGGTAGGTAGGTAGGTAGGTAGGTAGGTAGGTAGGTAGGTAGGTAGGTAGGTAGGTAGGTAGGTAGGTAGGTAGTGTAGGTAGGTAGGTAGGTAGGTAGGTAGGTAGGTAGGTAGGTAGGTAGGTAGGTAGGTAGGTAGGTAGGTAGGTAGGTAGGTAGGTAGGTAGGTAGGTAGGTAGGTAGGTAGGTAGGTAGGTAGGTAGGTAGGTAGGTAGGTAGGTAGGTAGGTAGGTAGGTAGGTAGGTAGGTAGGTAGGTAGGTAGGTAGGTAGGTAGGTAGGTAGGTAGGTAGTAGGTAGGTAGGTAGGTAGGTAGGTAGGTAGGTAGGTAGGTAGGTAGGTAGGTAGGTAGGTAGGTAGGTAGGTAGGTAGGTAGGTAGGTAGGTAGGTAGGTAGGTAGGTGGTAGGTAGGTAGGTAGGTAGGTAGGTAGGTAGGTAGGTAGGTAGGTAGGTAGGTAGGTAGGTAGGTAGGTAGGTAGGTAGGGTAGGTTGGTAGGTAGGTAGGTAGGTAGGTAGGTAGGTAGGTAGGTAGGTAGGTAGGTAGGTTAGGTAGGTAGGTAGGTAGGTAGGTAGGTAGGTAGGGTAGGTAGGTAGGTAGGTAGGTAGGTAGGTAGGTAGGTAGGTAGGTAGGTAGGTAGGTAGGTAGGTAGGTAGGTAGGTAGGTAGGTAGGTAGGTAGGTAGGTAGGTAGGTAGGTAGGTAGGTAGGTAGGTAGGTAGGTAGGTAGGTAGGTAGGTAGGTAGGTAGGTAGGTAGGTAGGTAGGTAGGTAGGTAGGTAGGTAGGTAGGTAGGTAGGTAGGTAGGTAGGTAGGTAGGTAGGTAGGTTGGTAGGTAGGTAGGTAGGTAGGTAGGTAGGTAGGTAGGTAGGTAGGTAGGTAGGTAGGTAGGTAGGTAGGTAGGTAGGTAGGTAGGTTGTAGGTAGGTAGGTAGGTAGGTTGGTAGGTAGGTAGGTAGGTTGGTAGGTAGGTAGGTAGGTAGGTAGGTAGGTAGGTAGGTAGGTAGGTAGGTAGGTAGGTAGGTAG